>NW_020897725.1:10789833-10857621 GCF_003984885.1 Neopelma chrysocephalum | reverse complement strand
GGGAAGGGAAGGGAAGGGAAGGGAAGGGAAGGGAAGGGAAGGGAAGGGAATTCTAAGTCCTCAATGTAAGAAAGAAGACAGTAAGAGGGGGAGGGGAAAGAGAGAGGACAGAGATAGAAGAAGAAAAAGGGAACGGGGTAGAGGGAAATGAGAGGGGAAAAAAAGGGGGAAAAAGAGAAAGGACTACAGAATTCTACAATTACACTTGAGGGCAGACTCCTCCAAAAGAAAAAACAAGGAGATGACAGTTAGGACTGAAGCTTGGACTCTGTCCAAATGCTCAATTGACTTTGTCGTTCCTGTCCTATTTTGACCTTTCCATTTTTCAAGGGCAATTAAACACACCAGCTTCAGATTGGATCTTGCTTCCACTAGTGATTCACCTCCACTGACAAGGTAAAAAACTACACAGAAGATGTCCAAACCGGCTGCCCAAAAATCCATGTCCATATTGGTCCTATTTTATGTGAATATAATGCCACCAAGTAATTAGCAATAAAAATACTGTGCAAGAACTGTGTATGCCATTAGGATTGAGTAATTTGGTCTTTAACCCATCTAGCAGCTACTGCAAGATGTACTAAGTGACTGAAACCCATATATCTCATTATAATAAATATTTTATAGATGACATCTCAGCCCAAATCACCTTCCATGACATTGTTTTCAAAGCCACTGGCAGGTGACGGTGATTTTGGTGACTGGTCACTGGAAAGGAAACCTCCTGTTGCCACTTTAAAATGAACCCATATTGATAATAACCAAGTGTTTTCATTTGATCCGTGTCAAACATCAACAGGGCAATAAACTGGTGACCCTTCTTCAATTTCTGTCGGTCAGAGGACGAAAGACGACTTCTTCCCCACTTTGGGTGCCTCTTCACCACTTCTCACCCTCGGGCTGACGCCTACTTGTGAGAAAACTCTCACAGTGGACATCCTGCTATATTTGTTTTGTGGAGAGGCAGAAGACTTTGCTATTTAAGGCTGTAAATATGGAATTTTCATAAGTGCTGAAATTCACACCTTCGCATTTCTTCCTAGATCCCTGCTATATAAGGTGAGCAAAGGTAACCACACTGCTGATATTTGCAGTAGTCCTTCATCTCACTCCTTTCGGGACTGTTCCCATGCACATAAGTACTCTTCATCTCTGACGTCTGAAGGCAGCTCCTTATTCGTTCTCATGTGGCTGTGAGTGACAAAACATCAAAGAAAGCTTCCTAACTGTGAAATTTATTAGACAGGAGAGCAGAGTCCTCTGGGGGAAGTGTTGGAACAAAACCCCATCGGAGAAGATTTCAGAGGGGATAAAACATTGTGGGCAGAGGTGTAGTGTTACGGTCCTGCAGTGACAGGAATTGAGTGGGCACTTAAAACTACTTTTCATTCTCAAAAATAGGGCAGGAAATGGGAAGAGCCCTCCCAGCTCATCAGGTGGGGTGCCATCATGCTATATGACTTTTTACATTAATTAATTGTATGTTCTATCTTTAAATCACTTGGGATTGTCTCCATCCCCTCCAAGGTCGGGGGATACCTAAGTGATTAAAGCGTCTGGGTCATTCATTCAAGTACCTCAGCAGACACAAGTAGAAGGTCATGCTTGATCCTTTTATAAATGGGTTACAACTATTCAGACAGAAGAGTCAAAGGCAACTTGAAGTGATTCTAGCCAAGCCATCTCCATTTGTGCAAATTTAACATGCCAGATGCAACTGATCTCCTAGGAAAAACTGAGGATGTTTTCTTCAAAAGTAATACATTTATTTGCACAATTATAGCACAGTCATAGCCAACCCATGACCAGTAGACTACCACAGTCTCACTTTCCTCATGGCTAAAACCTTTCTTCTACTTTTCAACTTAAATTTATTCATTCTCAATATTCTTTTGTTCTTTGGACAAAATTTTTCTTTAGCTGAAACTGCTTTTGCTCTTCACTGGTGCCCAGTGCCCATTTATGGATCACAGTCATGTTCCCTCATCCTTAATTGTGTTAAAATTAACAAGCCAAGCTGTCTTGGTGTAAGACAGGCACTTCCATTTCCCAGATCGCTGTTAGGGATAAAGCAATGAACAAGAAATGATTGCTCATTGTCTTCTTGAAAATAAGAATAGTGACATTAGAAGAAATAACAAGGATCCATTTCTAAAGAAGCAAAAGCTGTTGGCTTTCCCACATCTTGTGACTGCAGAAACCCCTGCTGCTGCAGACATGCTGAAAGCAAACTGTAAGCAAAATAAGTAGAAGAAGGTATGGGAGGAAATCCTGTGGAGGAAACAGTTGTTGGAAGATACTGAAAGCAAAGATAATGTTTTCTGCTCAGGAAGCCTTTAAATTGAAATTTGCTGAAGACTGACAGTGTTTGGGGGAACTATTACTCACGCTTATACTATCTTACACTCTTTGTTAAGCTCTTACTCTTGGTCACCATCAGAAACAGGCTATTGCACTGCATATGCCTTCAGTCTGATTTTTTACGGCTTTTCTTTTCATAACTAATAGTTTTCCACTTAATCTCACCCAGTTTGAATGAATGATTCTTGCAGAAGCATAACTAGCATGGCAGTCAGTATTCCAGAGGAGTTTTCAGAGGATCTAGTACAGGGCTATTAAATCTTCACTCTTCCCCAACGAAAATATCTTCCCTGACACAGTACAGGTTTATGTTTTGGCTTATGGTTTTCCTGTGATCAGTCACTATGTTTATCTCTTTCTTCTGCCAAGTCATGTTCCCAGCCATTGCAGAACTCATTATTAGCCAAAAAACATGTGAGTTTGCATTTTGAACTCTTGAATTTCATCCCACTGATGCTTCTCCAGCACCTATGACCCTTTCAATTTCTTTGTATGATATTTCAACCCGCTCTGAACTGATCATACCTGCCACTCTGTGCAATCAGAGGCCATTAGTTAACTTGTACGACCCTCTGAAAGTATCCTCATGATGGTAACTGTGGAGATGGAATGTCACCACTATTCACACCCCCTTCCACCCTGCTCAGAATCAACACAGGCAAACAACAAAACTGTGTTTCATTGGAAAATTTAATTAGCCAAAAGCCTGTGATGGCAATATTCAGGTTTCCTTGAAGAATATAGTGGAAGTAATTGCTCTGATCTGGGGAGTCCCGGTACTTTTCCTAAAAATAAAGCTGGTATTTGTAACCTAGGCTTCCTAAGTCAGATGGAAATTCCATTTTTGTCTGGGTTTTTTTCCTCTATATTTTTGTTTGAAATTTTACACTTTGTTAATTTTGTCTTAACAAAGGTCAATTGTTGGAACCTCAGATTTTCATAGAACGCAAAACTCATTTCACACCCGATTTTACTACTTCCTAAACAAGCTGAAGTAGGATTTTTTTGTAACTGTACATATAAAGATGCCTTATAAAAAGCAAAGCAACTGTGGCTTATTTTATAGCATTTGCATCATTTTTAAAGCACCCTCTACTCACCCTTCCAGCTGATTTCCAATCTCGTATTTTTTAATCTATAACCCTAATAAATGTCTAATTTAACCCATATTTTCCCTTTGTGTCCTTCAAAACTATCATTAACCACATGTCTGAATTACTTTTTGTTCAAAAGAATTCATCAGAAAATGACAAGTTAAGCCTAATCAGTCAGTCTTTGCTACCTCAAAGGCCTTTGGCTGTTGTTAAGTAATATCCCCCGTCACACTTTAGATAGACCAGCAGGCTGAAAAAAACAAAAAAATACTTGTTATAACTACAATGATAAACAAAATCTGCTGTAAAGCTACTCTAATTGACTTTGGAGTTTAACACAACCCTTGGACTGACCTCTTTCTGGGCAAACATAAAAGCCAGAGCAATTATGAAAGTATCGGCCCAGGCTTAAATCCACATACAGATTTCCAGCTGAACATTAAATAACATTTGGTCTTTGAAAAATTGGGCACTACAGTCTTCAATCAGTTCCTGTCCCTCATCAGCTTTACAGCAGCAGGGAAATAAAGGACAAGAACTGGCTGGACACACGATGTCAGACAGCTGGATTGCTGACCTGTGCTTTCAAGGGCTGCTGCCCTGTTAGCCAGGGTATCGGCATTAAGACTTTAAAACCTGTTATCACTCACAGGAGATCAAAAACTTTTCTTTTATTCCCACAGAGCTTTTTCTTGCAGTGTGCTTTGCCTGCCATTTAAATGTTTTCACTCTGGACTTATTGCTTATTTTATCTGATGTGCAGATGAGAGATTTTGGGGTTTTTTTGGCAATATGAGTTTCTAAGCATGTTAAAGCAGCCGCAAAATGTTGTGCTTTGTGTTATCCCAGTAAAAGTAAAACACGTGATATTTCAGCTGTGGTAGGGTTGGTATTAATGAGATCGTACATTTTAAAAGATTAGTATTAATTTTAATCCTCATGCAACCCTTTGAGGAAGCTTTGCTAAGCTGAAAAGCAGTCTCTTTCTTCAATTAGACATCTTAAATATTCGTTCTCTTTTGAAATCAATTTAATAATTAGATATGCTAAAGGACCAAACTGAGAGTTCCAGTTTCCCATAACCATTTACCACCAGTAGCTGTTCCTTACAGATATTGATGGGCATGGATGAGGGATTTGAGATTAGGGGAACATGTATGATGGTTTCTTCTTTACTTCCCACCACAGCTCATTCATTCTGTAGCCTTGGAAGAGACTCTGACATACTACTTTTTACTTTCTGTATCTTAGACAGGTTCAACCAGCTCACTCAAATATGAGAAGCTCTCCTAGCAAGAGCCTTATTAAAGGCAAAGATTACAAGCTCCCCCAAGTTAGTTCCCTTTTACATTGATCAGTGAGAGTTTTTGAACCAGCACAGCATTGCCTCCATTTCCTAAGCTTTTGGTTGACACCTCCCTCCTGGAAATGAGTTCATTCATCCAGGCAAAAATTGCTGAAGACACAGATGGATGGGCACATGAATGTGTCTGTCCAGGAGCCATGGATGTTAGGAAGTCTCAGCTTCTCTGTGCAATACTTGCCTATGCACAGTGTTTGTCAAAGATGTAATCACTCCTCTTCATCTGGTGATATTGTGCAACCGAGATCTGAGGAAAGACTCTGAGAGAGAAAATTCTGCTCTGCTAAATTCCATGCTTCTGCAAGTGACCTGCCTTCAAATACATAAATTTCTATACATAATTTTGGAATGAAAATGGTTAGTCTATTGAGAGTGTCCCATACTGTGTTTGGGTGTCAACTAGATGGAGAGGAGACTTGAGAGCCTTGGGACAGGAATCCCATACAGAGAAGAACACATAATCTTTGCCTCTCTGATACAACTGCTGGAGAGTTTTATAACAATTGATACTTTTCTAAAACAAACAAACAAACAAATGGAAGGAATATACTTTTGAGCTTTCTTGTAGGTGAGACAGAGAAAAAAAGGATTCCTTAGGAGTGCCCCACTATGTTCAATCACATTTAAGGACAGGAATCAGCAAGTGTCCTCACTTACATACAAACATGCATAGGCAGTTCCTGTTGAACAGACTTAGTAAACCTAGGCAAAATAAAAACCTTGAATTCAGGAGAACGACTATTTCCATTAATCACTGTAATAAAAAACCCACAAACTTGGCAAAGCAGTTTCACTTAAATTCGTCCTCAATCCACACTGTCAATGCCACCTCCAGCATTACTCAGACACTATTATTTTACTATTTATTGCAGTCTCTCTTAAACAGGTATCTCCTTATTGCATCACAAAGGAAATTAATGAATCAAACTATCAGTGTTCTTGGAACAGATCTTTTAAATGAAACGTTGGCTGAGAGGGTAAGGGTGGACTTCTTTGGCCTAGAAGTTAACCTCCAGTTTGGAAAAATACAAAAGCTGAATATCATAAATAAGCCTTTAACTTGGGTTTAATGGAGGCTGTCACTTTGGGCTGCTGCATTCATCTATTAAAGAGAAACTTAAGGAGCTTTGAAATGGGATCAATTCCACTGTCATATAGTTAATAAAAGTGAACAGTTGTTTATTTACAAATTATACTCTGTGTAGAATTGACATCAAACAAGACAAGCTCAGCTAGGTGAAGGGCTATTGTATTCAAAGATGAATTGGCATTTTAAAAAATATTTTAATTGATGCACCTCCTGTGGAGGATGGCTATCCAAAAATGCAATCTTGGTCACTTCACATGAAGCAAGTACATTCACATTTGAGGATAAATTCTGAAACCAAACCTGCATCCTGACCACTTTCCTTGTAAATCCTATTGCCTAACACATAAAACCAAAATGAGTTACATGAAGTTCAACTCTTTGAACTAAGTACATTTGGTCCCTTCTAATTTAAGCTAGCATTTGCAGCAATCAGTCTTCTGGAAGGAGGCTCACTAGCTTTGGAATCACCTTCCTCATCTTTACCGTTCCTTGAAGGATTCTTCTAGTTCAAGAGTAATTTCAAGGATTTAAATAGTAATGTCACTAGAGCTGCTATTATCTCTCTGAGCAGTAATACAGGCAAATACAGCAACTGCAAAAATAGAAAAATAATTCCTACATGCATCTCATGCTTATTAAATCTCATCATGGCATGCTGTGATTAATCTCTTGCAGACAGTTTCTTTAATTCCCATTTAAGGACAAATATCTGTATTTCTTCATAGTAAATAAATAAGGTTTTGCACCACCTCACTTGTGACACAAATTAAAAGCAAGCCATGAATTGATAACAGTTACTTTTGTTCCTCTACATATCAGACATTTCAGAAATCCCACACCAGATGAGCTGACCATTCTCACTCTGTGTTTTGTAGTTGGTTGAATTTATGTACAGGTTAGTTTTCAATGTCTTTTGATCACATTTTAAGGACTAGGTCTAAAGGTGTTTCAGGATATACAGGTCTTGATGTCTGAGATGTGGTTTTAAATAAATATCTTCCTTCAAGTAGCCTGCCATTCTCATCTATTACTGCCCTTGAGTAGAAAGCATGAAGCTTGCTTGAGTTTCTACATGCTTCTGTATTTGCAATCCCCTCACATAACATTTCAAGTAAAATGGGGGAGGAGGGGGATGCAGCTACAGAGAGGAACTCATTCCTGCTGGTTTTCGTATTCAGTAAAGTGCATTGGGCTGATATAGGGACAATGGTTAATGTTGTTGTCTCCGTCTTATTACTAACCACAGATTCTTTCTTCACGAAACTGAACTTAAAATTTTCTTTAATAATCCACTCCTCCCTACTTACCTATTACATGTCATTAATAAAGCATAATATTGCATAGTATTACTCTGGGAGCAAAACTCTTCCCCTAGATCATGCTTTGTTGCAGCTGTGCTGCCTTTCCAAATGAATGTGCCAGATCTATGGGTTTATCTCTGCTGTGTGTAACTCCTGTTCTGATTGCTTGACCTCAGAGCCCAGAGATGAATGTGAGTGCCTTGACACCTACTTACAATAGACTCTTCCAAAGAAGCTGCTTAAGCCCCTGACAACATGAGCCACTACACCATCACCAGGACATCGGCTGAGCAGGATGAATGTAACAAAGTGCTTCCACTAGTTACCACCTCAGCTCAGGCCAGGACCATGGGGGAAGCCAGAGATGAAACAGTGAAGAGGAGTGACTGAGCAGTGTGGATGATGATGTGCAGGCACCAAGGTGACAGAGAGAAGCATCCTCCCTGCAGTCACCCTGAGAAGTGCAGAACAGCCCTGTGGTCTGAAGTAGGGAGGTCCAAGAGGCTCTGTTGCATCTCCTAGTATGGTTCAACAGTGGCACAAAACAATGAAGTCACTGCGTCAGTTCCAGCCCAACCGAGGAGAAATTAGAAGGTATTCTGTTGGCTGCATGATGGCATCTGGTTTCCTTGCCATCTTCAAATTGTGTTGCTAAATATGGCACTGAGTGTCCTTGGAAAAGTCAAAGGGGAAGAAAAGTGAAGCTGCCTTCTGTATCTTTTCCTAACTCCCCTTCCCCTGGAAAAGCCCTCTCTGAGCTGCGGATATGGCATCCTTGAAATTGTAAAAAAAATTTGATTAATAAAGGAAAATAACAAAGTATTTTGTCAGGAGTCACACCAGGTGTATTTCCTTTAATAACATATATAGACATGCTGCTTGGTAATGCCACAAAAACTGCACAGGAATTGTAAAATTTGCCCAAGCAGAGGACCAGCTTGTGGCCCTGCTCTGAGCCTTTGCTCTGGTTGCCAGCCCAGGCAAGGGTTTGACCCTGGGTGCTGAATGACTCCGCTGATGCCACCGTAAAAGCAGGAAGGAATTGCAGTTTTAGTGAGCTTTGTGCCTGATATTTGCTAAAGTACCATCCATAGCATTCCACTGCCTATGGAAATGTTTTCTCTGCATCACAATTTCACTTATCTATTATTAATTTCTTTTCCAGAAGATAAAACAAAGGTATCACTGCTTGCTGTGAAAAATATGGGCAAGAAATGCATCTCAGGGGTTGTTTTTTACTTCACATTATTTTTATTTCCTTTTAACATCCAGGAGCAACAGTAGTCATGTGAATTCAGCTCCTCTGCTCTCCTATAATCTACCCTTTGATGTTACTAACTGGCAAAAACATATTTCTAATCAAATATAGTCTCCCATCCTTAATCAGCTCAGCTTTAAAATGCAGATCAATGAGATAAGAAAGAGATGATTTAATTAGCCCAACCTCAGCAATGTAACAGCATATTCTCATTTACAGAAATAATGGGGAGCGAGAGGAAAGAGATTCATCATCATGAAAAGACTGGGGAAGGCAGAGGAAAGCAGGATATCTCCTGTGTTAGCAAAGGGTGATTTTCACTCTGGCTAGAGAGTCAGCACATGCTTTATGAGCCATTTAAATAACACTTAGGCCTTGCGCTTTGTCCTTTAGCCTAAGGATGAATTTCTTTCACTATGTAGCAATACCTCTGGAAATCATCACTCTTGGGTTTAATTGATGAGCCAGAGACAGCTCCCACCACTTGGTGAATAAAGAAGAGGAAATATGGCAGCAGGGGCACAGCAATAATGCACGTCTATAGAGCTGCTTGGGAAAACTCACCCACAGCAGGCCAGGCCAGGCACTCTTAGTGGAGAGGCACTGGGCTTTAATGGGAACAGCACAGGGTGTTCCTCACCCTGCTACTGCCTTACTGCGTGTCCGCAGACAGGTCACTTCACCCTTGCATTTTTGGGGGTGTGGGTGTGTTTTGTTTTGCTTTGCTTTCTTCCTCTGTCCCATTAGGATTTGGAATTTCCTGCAGGGTAAATCCCTGCCTTCTGCCACAGCACAGGGGACCTTGGCACAGCTGGAGCTCTGCAGTATTGCTGTACAACTGCTCAAAGAGCAAAACCAGTGCAGGTTCTCAGCTTGCTCTTCCTCCTTTGTGACTTCAAAGCAGCAGACCACTACCTTACCTTCACCAGCCCTGAGTAACCTGACTCCAAATGCTCCTCCATCCCTCTGTAGCATGGGACACACTGGATCAGATTAGCCCAGGCTTGGTCAATGCAAGTGGAGAAATGCTGCCTCCTCCATGCAGAGCACCCAAAACACTTCCATGGCCACAGCAATCTTGTAGAGGCTTCAACAAGAGGAAAATCAGACCTGTAAAGGTTTTCAGATGGGCTCCTGCACTGGACTTGGCCTCACAGACAAATCTTTGGAGTGGTGTGCCTTAATATTCACACTGTTTCAAAGTCAGGCCCAATCCACACAGATAAGGGTATGCCAGCTCCTAATTTGAGTTCCAGGGATGAAGTTTGTCTTCAATCATGCTCATCTATCATTTTGAATTGAGTTAGCTTGTGACATCCACATTTGGTAGTCTCTGCCTGGGAGATAATTGCTCATCACTGAGGAGAACTCTCAGGGCTGAGATAACCCTCAGGCACTTTCTCCTCAGGGATGGGAGCACCAGAGGCAAAGCAATTAACAGAGCAATTAAGCCACTATCTCTTTTTTTATTCTCCTCATCTTCTCAGACTTGTGCCACTCTCCAGTGCCTTTAAAAACAACAAGGAGAGGTCCTGCTTTTTAGAGGGATACTCTACTCCGGTAAGCAGGGCTGAGATTGGGCTCTAACCCCATTCCTGACCCTTAGGAGAGTCTCTGTGCTGCATGTCATGTTGGGGAGTGCTGCCAAACAATGCTCTGTGCTGTTTCTCTTGCTGAGCATCAAAATCTGTGGTGTCAAGGGTGGCCCTCAAGGCTGTAGAAACACATCTTCTTGGGGATAGGCAAGTGGAAGAGATGACTGCCAGTAACTCAGACCCAAGTGGAGGGATATCAGTCTCCACACACCTCTCCTGCCTGATAAACTGCTTCTGTGATCGTTCCCTGGCATGCTTCACTAGCAGTCAAATGGGTTAGAAAAAGGCCTGCTCTTTGTGCTGATGGGGTTGGGTCCAGAGCCCAAAACTCATCGTCAGCCTGGGCCTGTTGGACATGGCTTGGCTACTGAAAACAGAACCAGTGGCCATTTCAGTTCCTGAGAACCAAGAGACAGCAGTGGTTACTTAGAGCTCTTCTCTTCCCTGTGTTTTTCTCCCCTCCATCAGGATGGTCGTCCAGGTAACAAATCAATCTTTCCATAAGCATTAGACCAGGGTATCCTGACTCTGTGGTTTCATAAGAAAGCTTTACACAAAAGATATTGCGACAAGTTCACACACACAAAGGTTTATAAGCTGTGTCCGTAGATGATGCCATTTATTAACACTAAAAGTCAGGGAATCACAGAATATGTCAAGTTGGAAGGGACCTACAAGGATCATGGAGTCCAACTCCTGGCCCTGCACAGGACCATCCCCAAGGGTCACATCATGTGCCTGAGAGTATCATCCAAATGCTTCTGGAACTCTGACAGGCTTGGTGCTGTGACCACTTCCCAAGTTACTTTGGGGAAAGCATAAAAATACAAGAGTGGTGAAGAGAGAGACAGGAGAAAGAGAAAACCCTGCCACACTCAGGCCCTCCCACCCCTCTGGGCTGCTTATCCCCAGTGTCCCTGCCCCCATGTGGGCCTTTACCCAGCTGCAGCCCTTCAGGGATAGCTGATCCTGCTGGGGCTCTCCACAGCTCCTGCAGGAAATTGGGCTGTGGAGCTCAAAGATCTTCAGTGATACAAAGGCCCAAGGCCCCTTGCCTCTCTGGAGTTTGGCAATGTCATGGACTTTATAGTGGTTCCCCCCCACCTCGTCCAACAGCTTGGTCCTAAATTATAACAGCCCAAAGGACGTGGGGCCAGGCTGCAAACCCTCACCAGGAGGCACTGTCTTTGTTCCTCCAGAGAGGCACCAGTACTGCCAGAGCTTAGTCAAGTCACCAAATAGCATCTTGGGCACCCAAAGAAAAATCACCTTTTCTTTTCAAAGCCTTGGAATGAAGCTCTCCATCAGTGACTCCTCATTGCTGAGAAATCTGCATGGTAACACTCACCCTATCCTTAGCACCTGAAGCCTGCACGTCCCTCCATTTAGAGGATGCACAATGCTTTTGTTAATTAGAGCCTTAGTTTAATATGAGCTGTCAAAGTTCACTTAACTTCAATTAATTGTTTCTCCTGAGCTTAATTTCTTTAGTTAAGTATTGATTAATCATTGCTTAATTATGCTGAAGTCTCACTGGGTGATATTTCAGTTGCATACTGCACTGCTTTCTAAAAATACTCCAAGAGCGATCAGATATCTTATGTATTGCTATTATTAGGATGACTTTTAATATTTATCTTTTCATCCCTTATGTTCCAAAATGTATATTTAATGTGTTGTGTTTAATTCCACTGGATTACAACTAATTTTTTTCTATGATGGTAGGTCATACACCAGAATTTTACTCTGCATGGTGCGAGGAGAAATGCTTAGTGTCTGTCGTCCAGTATCCTATGCCAGGAGGAGGAGGAGTTTAGGGAACACAACTGAATGGTCCTTACTGTGGCACAATACTAACATATTTAAACAACCAAAATAGTGATGGTATGTTTTTTAATTTGTACCTTTTAGGTGACATACGACAACTGACTCAAATACTGTCTGTATTTCCTCAAAACTACAATGTTAGACCTCTTACAAATACGGACTTCAGACCAAGGCATCTCCAGTCTGATAGCTCAATCTGTTCTGAAATATCAGGAAGAGAAAACTATTAAGTGCTCCACCTCTCATTAGTATCTCAACAGCTCTGTAATGTCTGGTTGGATTGCAAGTATCTTTATTTCCACAGATAAGTATAATAACTATTATTTGTTTCTGAGGTCTCTCTTGAATTTCAATATTTACCCAAATTAGAAGTTAAGTTTGATCTATGGTGAAAATTAAACAATTACTTTTTCCTCAGCAATAATTTCCCTGGAGTCCATTTAGGCATCTAATTTTACCTACTCATGGAAGTATTTTTTTATTATTTTTCTAGATGAGAAAGAGTCACTCCTCGGGGAACACTTCTTGGCTTGCTGTAGTTTTAACACAGTCAAGGGTTAACTTTCTCCCTTTGGTACAGGTTCACTTTTTCAGAGATCTCTAAACCTACTACTAAAGTTTAATTTTGACCATGTGCTATAGGAGTACTAAGTATTATTTACTACTGTCATCCCAGATGCTCGAATGAGCACGGGTAGGGATATGCTATAAAGACAGTCATCAAAATGACATCCTTTTCTACTACATTTCACCTACTTGGTAGTGTAAACATCTGGCAACTTGGGATTGCACATCATTGCTACGTGAAAGAAAAGATAAACTGGGGAAAACACTGATTATGACATAGATCATGGGAAACATTTCTGTTCTCCTATGCTGAATGAAACAATACAATGAATTTTCCAGAAAGGGATGGATGAATATTAGTCCAAGTTAAAAAAGCATGACAAAACCATTGCTCAGAACTTGAACAAGCCCTGGTTAAAACATTTCCAGAGTACAATTAATTTGGTTTTTGTTATTAACCTCTTATCACAACTCAGCATTTCTGGATTCTGATGAAAACCAGAAGCCCCACTTCTGTAACATAACTTGGTTGTACTATATTTATAGCAATATATAACAAAGAAACTGAAAAGCAAGCCTGTTGTCAGGGCTCTCTTTGAAACTTCATCTGAACACTGTGTCTGAGTCCAGGTCATTCCTGCTGTAGGTGCTGAACAAACACACTCCTGCTCTGACATTATGGGAAAAGAAGAAACAAAGAATTGGAAAAAGCAAGTCTTACCCTCCCTGCTTTCTGCAAAGGAAGCTGAAGCACTGAGGCAAGACAGGTTTCCCAGTGTGATTTGGGGCCCTATTCATTAAAATGACAAGTCATTGATCTTAGTTACAATCCCCAGGATCCTGCCCCATGGAGCTCAAGCTCTGTTTGTGGAAGTGTATGATACTTGATGCACCTTGTGCTATTTCCTAAAGACAAAACCTTCTCATTTCATGAGCTTTCTTGGTTTCAGCCACATTTTTACTGCTCAATATTATTTACTTATACTGTAACCAGGCTTAGCAGACACAGTCATCAACCTCAGCTGTATCAGGGGCTTGACTAGCACAAAACAAACTTCTAAATCCAGGTGTTAAAATGAGATTACTGAGGTGAACAGGCACTTAATTGGGAAGTATGAGTTTATCAGGGCAATCAACCTGGTCAGAAGGGATCAGAGCTCCTCCAATCCCCTCCTATAGACTAAACCTAGCCTGATTAGGGTTCGGAGAGATGGCTAAATGTAATATGCCTATAAATGTTTCAGACATTCCTGTTCTCTCTACCAAAGGAATGCACACAAGGTCTGCAGTACCTCTTCCATCTGTCACATCCATACTGCAGAAACTGAGCACAGTACCATGCAACCCTGTACTCGATTATCTGCTGGAGCTTGCAAGTTTTACCTCCCACTGCATTAATAATGTGATGTTTCCATTAAAATAATAATAAAAAGATACATAAATAAATTTAGGTGAAGGGAGCCATGGCTCATTTCTTTTAGCATATCTTCAAGTGAACAGAATCCCTGGCTCCCCAGACTGGGCTGTCATTACCTCCTTTCTGCTCAGGTCTCTGAATCACTTTTTTCGCCCTTCCAGCTCATCTGAGAAAAGGGCATAAGGACAAAAAATCCCTACAATTGCCCCAGAACTCATACACAGAGAGTGGCATATGGGAAGTCTGCTGCTCTGTTATGGATTTCTGGTTTCTTGGGACTTGTGGTCTGCGAGGCTGACTGGATTTCAGATACAACACCTTGTAGAGGAAGTGTTGTGATTTGTTGGAGAAAATCGTTCAGGCATAAGAGCAGAGAAAGAAGTTGTAAAAGTCAAAGAAGAGTCCTTGAGGGACATCGGCACTGCCTGTATCTACGAGTTCAGTGTGTATTCTCTTTTCTCGGCACTTTTGCTTTGAGCAAAACCATAATAGCAGCTTCTCAGCTTAGGCAGGTAAATGGACCTGTTAGAATATCTGTCCTAAGATGCCTTTCTTATTAATAAAGAATCAAGCAAAAGCTGCAGGTCACCACAACTTTGACAGACTTCTCACACTAACAATTTTTCCCATTTTGAATGACACTGTGGAAATGACTGCAGTGCAATTTCCTTCCCTGCTTTTCAACAATATAATGTTTCATTTGGATTTTGCAGATTGTTGATAACTAAATTAGTGGCTTTTTAACTGTAATTATTTCCCTTTCTGTTTCTCCATCTTTCACTTTACAGGGGCTATAGCTTGGTTTTCAATCCTGCTCTCCTGGTACCAGCAGCATTTTCGCATAGGCTGGAGCAGAGTGCTGGTTTATGGGTGTTCTGATACAGCTTGGGTGTGCAGGTTGAAAGGAGAAGAAATGCAGATAAATTCTGAGGGATCAGAATCTCTTCACTTCAAACATATTAACTCTTCATCCTGAGTAGTCTTATTGATTTCAGTGGAAGAAGTTATTGCAGGGTGTGAACAACATGTCAGAATTTCACCCTAAATATTTCACTTAGCAAAGGAAGCCATGATGCAAAAGAAAACAGACCCTGAGCTGCTGCAGGATACAAAATTTGCAGTTACAATAAGAGCTGGGAAGACTTGCTTCTTTCTGATAGTGCCATCTTATTGAAAGTGTTTAATAAACAGCAGTAGCTCTGTCTGAATTAAATGAAAGATGCTCGTGTACAAACTGAGAGTCTTCTAATCCTTACAGCACCACAAATAATTCAAAGAAGTCTTGAAGTGCCAAGATAATGGCACAAGAAGATGGTTATCTCTGTATTATTGGGTTTGTGTACATCAAAGAATGCTCTGTGGAGAAAATAATGTTGCATAAAGAAACCAAACACATTTCTTTCAAAAAAGCAAACAATTAAAATTATCCAGAAGTTAAACAAAATATGAGCTAAAAATATTTGTCCTTTGAAAGTCTACATTGCCTTTAAAACAATTTTATGGTGGATATTGTGGGCTCTGGATTAACATAAGTGACTGATTGAAAATCTTTATAAGGATGTTAAGATTAAGGACACAGCTCTTAAGTTCTACAAACACAAAACTGATTCCAAAGGAATCAAATTATGAGAACAGATGTCCATGAAAGAAAACCAATATATTCATAAAGGCCTTTTTCACCCGTCAAGACATAAAGTGACAACTACTGAACTTGTCGTCTGATTTTAAAATTGTTTGAATTAAAGATTCTGGGGAAAACTGAAAGGGGAAAGAATGAAATTGAATCCAGTTGTACCTGTGGTGTGATTACATTGCCTCCAGTATAGACAAGGCACTGGTTGGTCAACTTTTATGTTGTAATTTTGGATGTACATGAAGTAAAGAGAATGTGGTGCTGAATGAATGACTGGAAAGGGTACAGGGCAAAATCCACCTGATACAGTGCCAGCAAAATTTGGACGTGGGGGGAAGGGAAAGAAAGCACTTTATATGTCATTATAGAAGAAATAACAAAACTGAGCATGCTTTAAACCAGTGGTAGCACAAAACACTGGGAAGAAGAGCTGCCCCCCAGGTGCTTTTATCTCTCCCAGAATGATTCTATACCTTTCCTAGGTGTAGAAATTTGAGTTCCTGCTGATTCAGGGCCTCCTGATGCCTTGCACAGTCCCAGAAGCACTCAGGGTGCAGGTGCAGTGGGACTGCCTAACTCTCATTTCTCCAATAATCAAACTGCTGGACACAGAATGGGAAAAAATCCCAAATTTTTTGTGCCTGCCTTGTTCTCAGGAACAGAGCTGTGCATTTTCCTTTGTCCCTTACACACATAAAGTCATACCCTCATGCACATACTGGGGCAGAAACATCAGCAACAATGTATGACAGGCTTTACTCCATGTAGAGAGACATTGACATATAGCATCCACTTATTTCCTGTCATACCTTTAAATCAAGGCTAAACGAGGTGAAAAGAGAATAGATTTCCAGCCCTTGTAAACTCACAGGGCAAGCTGAATGGATAAACTAAGATGATTCACCGTCATATATTATCCTGGTGTGTTAGAGTTGGCTACATAATAAGTTCATGGCCAACTCAAAATGAGTGCAAAGGTGAATGCTTCCACTGTGATTACTTGGCTAAAAAATACATGTTGGTAATGCCTCTTCTGCCCTTCTTCACCATTTAACTGTGGTATTTTAGGGTAAACAATGGGGAAATACTGTGTACTTTTCAGGGAAATCTGACTAGGCATTTTTTTCAGAGATAAATTACTTAGAAACAGAGGGGAAATAATATCCATATTGAAAGTGACTCCTTAATGTATATGTCCCTGTTGGGCCAGGTTAAAGGATGTATGGGCACACTTGCACATAGATCTGCAGGAGAATCTCAGCTTCTCTCTGTCAAGTTGAAGGGAAAGATTAAGTAGGAAATTTTAGTTCACATGCTTGGCTAGAACAAAAATTTCAAGAAAATAAACCTGAGTGTGTCTGCTAATGCGTCTGAAGGCATTGCTGAACTGAGACAGCAGCTCAGCTTGGGGTCACCTGGCACACTCATTTCTACTGGGTCCTAATTCTATAAGCAGATGTCCTTAAGAGCCTTCAAGGAGCTGGTCCCCATCTCCCCTAGCAAATGACTGTGTAAGAGAAGAAGAGGAAAAAGAGAAGGAGAAAGGATGCAGGAACTGATTCTTTTGACGCTGAGAATTTCTCACCTGCCACTTCTCCCTCCTTTAAGGTTAAGGGAGTCTCTCCCAGCCCATCTTTATGATGAGTGAGAGGACCATTTCACTGGAAAAGCATGTCCATCACCCAAAAATAAGCTTATGGCTACAAAGCCTGGAGACCTCAACCACTGTTTATGTGAGGGTTGAACTACTTATGAGGCTACACTCAGGTTGCATTTTGATGCCCAGCTTTGCTCTTTGGTTTCTGGAGCACACATCGTACTGATCTGGCTGTGGTCTATTTCTTTTGAGTGTGACTAAGGAGCTGAAAGAACTTCCAAATAGACCCAAGTAATGTTTTTCACTATTAATGGATCTTGAATAACTACCAGATTCATTATAGAAATTGCTCTTTCATTCCTGGTCTCCCTAGGAAAAATAAAAGAAAGATCAGAGCACTTTGGAAGACAATCTGTTCCCATCTTATATCTATGCCTGGTTCACAGGTTCAGGAGGATCAGATAAACATCCTGGCTCTTCCATTCTCCACTAATAGTAAATTACCATGTATTGGAAATTTTTGCATGTCATGTTTTAAGCAGCTTACAGTGAGAGAGATTAAAATCATTTCACTTATTTATAACAGTTGCAGTAAATTTTAGGGTAAAGCAGGAGGCTATTGGACAGCAGTATGTTGTTTCTTTCCCTCCTTGAGTTAGGGCTATGGAACATGGGGAGCTGATATTAGGTTCTGGCAATTTAACTCTGTTTAGCAAGGTTCTTAATAATCTCTGCATGTATATCACAGAGAACCTTTCACATATTGCTTTAAATAATTCAAAGCTGCTCCAATATTGTATTAAATAATTCAAGAATGAGACAGGCTTTGTGATTAATGATGTGTACCTGGAATTTCTGCAAAAACAGCAAGAAGTCAAAGTATGCTCTAGATACAAGTGTCCTGGCACCAGATCCCATCTACTCTTTGCCAAGGCAATACTATGTATTAGAAAATTGGAAAAGCACCTGCTACTCAATGGAAAACTGACTTAGGCCAATGGTTGATGTGGCTGCTGAAAGAGTCTGTTCTTTCTGACAGACAATACTAATTTGGCTGAGAACCTCTATTGTCTTCTGACTCCTATTTTTAATCTTCACCAATAGCATTTGTGCCTGATGTGAAAATTAAATGGAGATATAAATATTTTTGCAGGAGGTGAAGGTTTGTCCTCGTATTTTACCAGTCTTAATTTGAGAGCACGGAAATGGTTTGCTTTGTAAAGCAAAGCACATAAGCTTATTTTGCATGTTAGCGTAATCCTAAAGGGCTTGGGGGTTGCTGCTCTTCCCAGCTGTGCTTGGGTCTGCAGTCATGAAAAGTACCTGGAGTCTGTTGTCCTTCTCCATTTGTTTTTAGAGGAAGATGCAAGTGGAGCAGCATTATTAAGGCAAAAAACCCTAAATACTAGAATTGCTGAATTTTCACCCTGTTGACACAGCAACAACTTTTCCTCCTTAGTACAGTTGAAATTATTCTGTTTTAGATAGTACTATCAACATTTTTGGCTAAGAAATGAATAGTTTTCTGCAAGCTCAAGGTATTTTTTGGTTAAGGGGTTTCTCTAAGACACAAAGTAAATCAACTCTATATTGGGGTAGAAATAAAGCAAACAGACTCTCCTAAATATCCTTTTTTTAAAATAAAGGATATGTTAGTGATCAGAATGGAATACCTAGCAAGGAATTCACAGATATCAGCACTATTGGAAACACTCTGTAGATATCTTTATAGAAGTCTGATATTGGACTGCCAGCCCAGACACTTTACAAACATCAAAAGGCCCAGGTAATTTTATTGGATTTGGGATATTTTCAATAGAAAGACTCCACAGGGGATACACTGAGATGTTTCCAGCTTTAATATTTAAACACATTCAAGACTTCTAGAGGAAGAGAGAGGGAAATAAAGAGGACTGCTGCTGTGGCAACTGCATTTGGCATGCCATGGCCAGTACATTCCCCTATATATGCCTTTCTGCCCCAGCAGCAGCTGGTGGCCTAAGGGCTGCAAGGATGAAGTGAGGGACCAGACTGGATGAAATGCATTTTTACAGATGCTGCACGGGAGATATTGACATTAGATGTACAGGCTGGGGAGGGGGTAATTGGGTTGGTTCTTGGCCTTTTTTGGTTGTTTTTTGTTTGTTTTTTAAGAAGGTTCATCTCAGAAGGAATCTCAGGTATTTAAGGGCAGGGACAAAACTCCAGGTGGATCAAATGACCAAATATCTAAAACAAATCTCTGTATACACATTTGCATTTAAATAGCAGAAGCCATTGCAAATGGCCTGCACAAGTGTTTATTTCAGTGGTTTTGAGGTCCATGCTACAATAAACTTCAGCATCTTTTTGCTTGGGCTGGCTGCAAAACGCTGCTCACTGTTTCTTAATAAAATCAAAGCTTGGAAAGATGACCAATTAGAGTGTCTCTGGGAAAGTGTCAGAGGTGAATTTATTTGATTCCTTAAATAAAAGGGTAAGATTCTAATTTTCCATCCCTGTGGATTAATCAAAAGAGGTCATAGCATTCCTTTTGTGTTTCAGGGCACTGCAGGTGGGAAGAGAAGAGAGAAGATATTGTATATCAGCCACATTTGGGTTTCAATGGAGAGTCTGCCTGCTGTAAAGAATGAATAATTCAACCACCCACGCCCCATAATCATTTAAATTACAATCTTTCTGTTATTATAAAGCAATGTCTCAAAGGAATAAATAAAGTTGACAAAAATAGTCTTCGTCAGGGTTGACACTGATTACACCAGACTGAACTCCCTCATTCATGGGGCTCGTCCACCTTTAAATGTCATCATGAGATGACACCTGTCTATCCTGCTGTCAGTCTGAACAGAGAATAGGTTTCTGTTCCCAATGGCTTCTTTTCCTAGTAGGACCAATCCTAAGTCATAAAGTACAGAATGACAAGTCTTAAAGCAGCAAAAATGGAATGGTTTCTTGTTGCTCACTCACTTGTTACTCATAGTAACAAGGAGGGGGGAAACCACTAAAGAGGGGAGTGAGAGACAACTTCATGGCAGATAAATTTAAAACAAATAAGATGCTGGATGTTGGTTCTGTACAACTAATTTCTGCAAAAGACCGTGTAGAAGAATGAATTGACATTTCTTTACTGTGACAATTCTTTACTGTGATGGTGAGGCACTGGAACAGGTTGCCCAGAGAGGTTGTGGACTCCCAAGCCTGGAAGTGTTCAGGACCAGGCTGGATGGGGCTTTGAGCAACCTGGTCTAGTGGAAGGTGTCCCTGCCCATGGCAGGGGGTTGGAACTACATGATCTTTAAGGTACCTTCCAATCCAAACCATTCTATGATTCTGTGACAGAAAACATTGTCACCTCCAATGCTTTGGATAAATCAGTAGTGGTTAATTCATAGCCAGCTGCATATCAAGGACAACTGTCCACATGTTTCTGTGCTTCGCAAGACTGGTCTGCTGGCATATATGGTCTCATTTTTATTGTTGATTGTCCATTCATCTTTCAAGATAACAGGCTCAGTAGACCATAGGTACTTCCATATCAAGTGAAGACAAAGGCCTAACTATCCCTGAAGCTGCTGTCATAAGCAAAAGAATGTCTGAGAAAAAGAATCATCCTGTTGAGAAACCACATTAAGGCTGACCTCTTTGATATGGTTCATCTGCAACAAAGATGAGAACAATATTCAGATTTTCTGAACAAGCCCAAAACATCTTTCCTTAGTCAGAAAATAAGTTGTTTTATTAAATTTCTACCACTGGGAAAAAAATATTCCAGAGTGTGACTGTTTCACTGAAACAGATTTTTTTCCCTATTTTTTTGCTGCAGTTCATATTTCATTGCATTACAATAAATTGGCACAGTGCCTCCATGCCTCTTTCTGTTAGAGAGTGCCTTGTATATTAAGTTCATTTGCCATAGAACAGCTTAACTGGCCACCTCTGCCCAACAGCACAAAAGGAGTGCTCTGTGATACAAACTGACATACCCTCAGGGCAGCATATACGTTTATAACTTAATTCCCTGTGGGTTATTTCTTACTATTAGAATGGTTTTCTGTGCTGGTAGGAAATCCTATTTTTGCTCCTGTATGGACAGATCAGATAAAGTGCCTGCCTGCCTCAACACCTTTTGTCCTTCTCATAGCAAGTCAGGTAGGGCAGCTCCCTGCCACCAAATAGCCTCACTGCCTTGGACAAGAGAGGTAAGAAAACAAACACACTTCAGGGCCCCACTTTACAGCTGCTGCCAGACTCACTCCTGGCAGACAGTGTGGTCCTGATGCAGTAAAAAAAAAATAAGTATACATGCCTATACATATTCACATAGATTATTGCATCCATCAGCTCATAGGAAACTTCAGACTTATATGGTGTGGCTTTTTGCCATTATCCAGTCCCTTTCCCTGTGTGCCATTTTCACTTTGAAGAGCTGAAGGTGCACTTCAATTCAGACTCTTATTTAGGAACTGTATGTATATAAATGAAAGAAGGAAGGGATTCTGAGCTAACTCCTGATCTAAATTAAGTTACACTCACCAAAGAACACATTCAACAGTAGCAGGAGCACATTGTTCATATTTTGCATGTATTTAAAAAGAACCTTCCCCATTTTGGTCTAATAACCTGCTAGTCAAGAACTACAGGAAAGAACTACAAAGGATTAAAATGGTTTTACATCTCTCCCAGCTCCTCGGGCAGCTGTGCTATGCCACAGCTGCACACATTGCTCAGACAAGATATAGTACCAGGTAACTCTGCAGTCGTTGGGCCACAGCATACCCCGGCATCCAGCAATCCCCTGCTTAGTCTGGGTTTTACAGGAGAAGCTAAATCCTCTAAGCTAAGTCCTCCTAAGGAAAAAAAAAAAGAACTCTTTTAATAAACAAATAAATTTGACAATAGGATTATCTGAGCTTCTGGGGTTAGCATCATGCCTTTCTCAGAAAGGCACTAAGCACACCTAATTAACACTGTAAAAGAAACTACACATATTGGCTGGGTACTAAGATTTTCTTTCCGCTGGTTGCATTGTCATGACTAAATAAAAAGGACTGATGTCTGGCTTTAAAAAAGGAAGAGAGAAAGGAGGTATGGTGAGAGAAAGGAATTACCCATTGATTTATTCTCTTACTTAACAGCAAAGGGGAATGAGCAATTTAAGGTCAGTAGCATATTGCTCAGCTGGCTTCAGATCCTGCAAAATTACCAACACTGTGTGTTGCAATAAATTGCATGCTTTTGTCATCCCTGTTTGTTTGAAATACGTGTGAAATGAAGAGGGAAATAGCTAAGACCAGCACTAAGGACAGCTCTGATCTGCCTAGAAGGTGAACAGAGACAAAACAGTCTGTTTTGTCATTCCTGCTGATATGAAAGCCCCTCTAATGCACAAGCAGTCCCACTGCTGCTGTAACTGCTTCCTTACAGAGGTCCAGCAGCCCTGGTACCAGGAACACACAGCCAGGTTGGTGAGGAGGGATACTGGAAACCCCATCAAAGCTACTCCTACCAGTTCTCTCCCTCTGTACTCCACTGACCCACCCCAAAGTGCCCACGCTTGATTCTGTGTGCTGTCCTTGCACAGATTTGTGCTGCAGGCTGCCCAGCCATCATGCTTGCAGAAACATTTACACCAACAGTCCCTAGAGAACTCACCCTGTGCAAAAGGTACAAGTTAAACATGGAGGTGTGGCTCAGCCAGAGTAGGGCATCACACAGTGAGCAGGTTATTGACAGTCCAAGTAACTTTTCAGACTAATGACTCTCTCATCAGTCCAGGAAAACAGGTCTTGTTGCTCCAGAAGGTCAAACTGGCTTTTATTTTCCTCCTGGTGATGCAAGTGTTGATTATAGTGCAGTATCCAAGACAGGTAATTCATGTCAAAAGGTGGAGAAAGTGGCTTTGCTTATTGATGTGCTGTCATCGCAACATTCAGCCTTTCTGTTCATAGCTATTCACGTGAGTTACAGCAAACAATGCCTGTGGCTGCATTAACCTGCTCCCCAGGCAGCTATTACTCAAAATGCACAATGGCCTGCAGGACACCAAGAGATTTGCCATTGCTCGATTGACCAGGCGCAGCCTTTTGCACTGCATGATGAAGTATCATGGAAATGACATTCCAGGGCACACTCCTGGAAAAGCTGGCAGCCCATGGCTTGGACAGGTGCACTCTTGGCTGAGTTAAGAACTGTCTGGATGGCTGAGCCCAGAGAGTGGTGGTGCTGCATCCAGGTGGCACCCAGTCATCGGTAGTGTCCCTCAGGGATCAGTACTGGGCCAATATCTTTATTGATGATCTGGATGAGAGGATCAAGTCCACCCTTAGTGAATTCCTGGATGACACCAAGCCAGGTGGGAATAATGAGCTGTTGGAGGGTAGGAAGGTTCCGCACAGGGGCCTGGACAGACTGCGTCGATGGGTCAAGACCAGTTGCATGAGTTTCAAAAAGATCAGGTGACAGGTCCTGCACTTTGGCCACAATAACCCCATGCATGGACTGGTGGCAGAGTGGCTGGAAAGCTGCCAGCAGAGAAGGATCTGGGGGTTCTGGTCAACAGCCACTGAACATGAGCCAGTGTGTGTGCCCAGGTGGGCAAGAAGGCCAAAGGCATCCTGGGCTGTATCAGCAATACTGTGGCCAGCAGGACCAGGGAAGAGATTCTCCCCCAGTACTCAGCACTGGTGAGGTCACTCCTCAAACCCTGTGTTCAGTTTTGGGCTCTTCACTACAAGAAAGACATTGAGGTGCTGGAGCATGTCCAGAGAAGGGCAATGGGGTTGGGGAAGGGTCTGGAGCAAAAGTCATATGAAGAGTAGCAGGCAGAGCTGGGAGTGTTTAGCCTGGAGATGAGGAGGCTGAGGGGAGACCTTGTCACTCCCTACAACTACCTGAAAGGGAGTTGTAGCCAGGTGGGGGAGTTGATCTCTTTTTTACCAAGTAACAAGTGACAGGACAGAAGAAAATGGCCTCAAATTGTGCCATAGGTGGTTTAGATTTGATATTAGGAAACATTTCTTCACCATAGGTTGTCAAGCATTGGAGCAGACTGCCCAGGGAAATGGTTGAGTCATCATCCCTGGAGGCACTTAAAAGACATGTAGATGTGGCACTTGGGGACATGGTTTAGTGGTGGACCTGACAGTCCTGGCTTAATGGTTGGACTTGATGATCTTAAGAGTCTTTTCCAACCTGAAAGACTCTATGATTCTATATATGTTTGTCCTTCCCTTGCATATTCTTCCCTTATGGGCACCAAAACACCTCACAAAGCAAGCACCAGGAAACTCCCCACTCCTTCATTTTAGGCTTCATTGGGCAATGAGAGCAAACTACCCTAATGCTACAGCTCAATGAGCTGTGCAGCAGTGTGAGCTACAAGGTATCATATGAGGGCTGGAAATTTGCTGTTTGTTGCCCCTGATCCTGTCAGCAGTGACTTCAGTCTCATATTTCTTTGAATAAAAGCTTTTTTCCCCCCAGCTCAGCCATGGGAAAGGTAAGAAATAACCTGCATGTCATTTACCCTTGTTTTAAAGAAAATAATTACACCCTTTACTGTGTGTCTTTTATCCCTCTGATTATGTGTGTAGAAAAATCTTTTTCTTCACTTACATTTTACTAAGCAATACATTGACTCTGTGAAGGACAGAACAAGACTCATCAATGGAGCTTTCTGTGCTGGTTCTGCAGATGTATTAGGATCTCCACATGCCATCTCAACTCCATACTAGTTGAGTAAGACTGGTGGAGGTGGGGATCCCTCAGCTGGGGTTGCCACACAAGTTTTGGTCATTACTAAAAGCCTTTCCTTAAAAAACACCTTTCCCAGTCACTCTTCCAGTCCTTGGCTTGGTCTTTTTGCACACACACACCTACCCCTTGTTACTGTAGGAATTACAGGCTATGGTCCCTTGCCACTGTACTGATTACACTTCTGTGTTGCTTCTTGCAGGACAGGCAGGAGAGGATCAGAGCTCAGGAGGAGTCTGTGTGTAATGGGCAGCCCTGTCGTGTGCTGTTTTTATCTTTGGCAGCATCCTTTCATGGCTTGTCTAGACAGAAAAAAGTGTTCCAAAAGCTCACAAAAGGCAGAAGGAGCAGTCATTGAAACCCTTCAACTGAATTTGATGGTCTGCTGCACCTCTCCACGAGTTCCTGCAGACATGGGGGGAGCTGGCTGTCTCAGGAGCCACTGTCTCACCAACATATTCAATACTTGGTGCAGCATCAGCCTCCATGGGAACTTAACCAGAGTTCCTGATTGCCTGGATCTCACTTCTGACCTGGGCAAACTCCAAATTCAGTAGGACCCAAGATTTTCAGCCTTGCACAGAGCAAAGAGCAGTCACCTCACATGGCATCAAGGTGCTTCCTATCAGGAGCATCCAAAGCCACACTTCCAAGCCCTCCCCTGGCCACATCCAAGCACAGGTTTTAAGGATCCTTTTAACTTGCACAAACAATGTAAATTGACCTGATTATGCCTATGATACTAGACATGCAAATTTATGGAGCTGTGACCCAACCATCATGTTCCAGAGGAACATTCTCTAAAGAAGTCCTCAGTGTCATCCACAGTTTTGGAGGTCTAGAGGAATCTCTTCTTTCTAGAGCTACACAAAATATTTAGCAGACCTACTCACTCAAAATGCCACTTCTGCAACTGACAGACCTCTGGAAGCAGCTTTTAATTTATTGCAACAGCACAATTTTTCAAAGTTTCCAAGATTTTTGTGCATTTTAGAGTGAAAGGACTTTTATTGCCACTTCTATGTGTAAGCTGCCTACAGCTCCACATTACTTGGGGTATAAAGCAGACGAGCAAAAGGCCTTTAAACTAGTGTTGTTGCACCTCTGATCTTGATTGATGTTGACACCAATTAGCAGAAAAGGAATCTTCCAGATAAAGGAAAAGAAGATTTTATTAAGCCCTAAATGCCAAGAGTCAGAATTCAATGCAAAATTCATTAGTGCTTATGGCAGGAGTCCTATCAGCTATTGCCAAGGGGTTAAAGGGAAATAAAAATTACATAAATAGGATTTTCAGAACTTTTAAATCCTAGGTTGAACAGTAAACGTGTTGGGGTGATTTTAGCTTGCTATTCTATACCACTACTTGTACAGGCTGTTCTGATATACTCACTAGTTTTAATCAGAGGCAGCTTCTACTGAAATCAATTGCATTCCTCTGGATGAAGAGAAAAATAGAGGTAATATTTTTTTCATTCACTTCTAAATCTATTTTTGTAAATACAACATTCTTCAGATAGAGGAAGAGGCCTTCACATAGGATAAATATAAATTTAAAATCTATAAATCTGTAAATATATGCATGGAGATACATATATATATATATATATGCAGGATCAAAATCTCATTTTAAATTTCTGGCTCATGTACAGACAGTGACACAAAAATAATGACACTTGCCTTTGCAGACTTCTACCCTTAAACAATTGCTCAGAAAAATAAAGGAGCTTTGCAAGTTTCCTGACGTTGTATGACCAAAAAATCTCAGTTTAACAAAGCTCTGAAACAATATTTGAAAGCTTTGTAAAAACAAAGATTAAATATGCTTTTATAAACTAGAAATGAGACTGTGACAGTTCAGATTATGGAGAACTCTGAGTGGCTGCTCTGTAAGAGAAGCGCCACAGCTGCCTGCTATTCTAATTCACAGCTCTTACAGGAACTATCTTTTGGAGCAGGAACAAATACTTGGGCAAGTTGAGGCCATTCCTTCCTAAGGCCTGTGTTCACAGCACTCAGAAAGTTTCTTGCGTTTTCATGTCTCTCCATGTTCAGTAAATTGTGGTTTGTTTTCTAATGCCAAGTTCTTCAGCTTGGTAAGGAAAATCATAGGTCCCAGTTCCCAAATATCAGGCACCTGCCTGCCCAGAAACACACCCACAGGTTTTCATTCCTCTGTCTTTACAAGGTATCTGGTCTTTCAGTTCAAAGGACTGCACACACGCACACACTAATTCCTTACAATTCAATTTAGTCAACAGTAATTTAATTTCAACATGTCCTAAGACATGTGCTTCCACTGAAAGAGGATCCTGATGACCATCAGTTTACATCTACTTGTCAGAAGCCCCACAGCAAATGTTGACTCTGAATTTTCCTTCCAGTCTCATTTGCTGCATCAAATGTCATCAGAGCTTTTGACAGCAGCAACCTAGGCTCAGAGCTAGAAATTTATTGCCATTTCTTGCTTGCGGTGGACATTAGGGATTTGGTTTATACATCTCTCATATTCCAGGGCTAAGCATTGCAATTCTCTGTTTCACTCTACTGGGGCAGTGCTATTCATCTGAAAAGACTTAAACGCAGATTTATTTTAAAAATTAAAGCATCCTTTTGTTATATTTGCATCATTTGCTCCTGCCCTGCAACTAACCATTCCCTCATCTTTAATACATACCTGTTGTCCCCTGCTGCTTATGGTAGGGGTTCATTTTCTTGTTGTAGATTTGAGCAACTTGCCACACAGTGAGATCTTTATTCTCTGACTGGAGCTAAGCATTGGTTTTATTTTTAAAAAACACTTGAAGGTTGCTTATTAAAAAAGAAAAAAAAACTCAAAAAAAACCAAACAAACCCACCAAAAAAACTACAGACACTGTACTCTGTTATTAAAACATATGTTCTGAAAACTGGTGAGCCTGAAAACTCTGATTAGGAAAAGGAGAATTATTTGAGAAATGGAGATGTGGGATTGCAAGGAATATGTTGTGTAGAATCCCACACTTATCTGATAGTATATTGCCTAAGTTTCTCCTTCATCCTTTTCAACCACGTTATGGTTTCACAGCATTTACATGTTCTGCAAATGAAGACAGATTTCTGCTCATTGATGGCTTTTATCTAAGCTGCTCTGTTTTTTGGATCTTGACCATACTTGCAATGTACCATTTTTTATAACAGCAAACTTTTTTCAGCTAAGCATTTAAATGTGAAGAGAGAGTTCCTGTTCTGAGAGTAAAACCTACCTAGAAAAATCTCAGAGCAAGAGCTGTCCCCTTCTTTAAAGGATCTCATCAACAAAATAATGAGGAATCTCTGCCCAAGACTTAGAGACTGTAACTGATGTCTGTGTGTGTACATAACAATCAAAAAGGCATCTATCCTGAGAAGCACTATACATGGTTTCAACCCCAGCACCTCTAGAAGGATCTCTCCTTCTGTGTTCACAGACTGTGTGGGAATGTTTGAGAAACCAGCAGATTAAAGGTATTTTTGTTCTTTTTCTGTTGCTTCTTGATGAAGAAACTATAGGAAAAAATGTGCCATGGACGTAGAGCTTGTGAATGTGTCTCTCATAACTATGCTGGAGAACTCCTTGGAGGACCAGAGTGGGGCATATTGGAAATAATGGGGCATTCACTCAGTCACACAATAGATGGGTTAATAAAATAAGAAAGAATTCTTGGTTAAAAATCTGTTTCAGTCTTATGTATAGATTCTGTTAGTTCTTCCTTTATTACAAACAAAGACAAGACTTCACTGGATTTCAAACTTACATTATATCAACAAGAATATTTTAAAGCAAGGATGCAGAGACAAGGTAAAATTTATAAATCTGCCCCTTTTCTCACTCTAGAGTTACCTGTAGCAGCCATGTAGTGAATAGAAAATGAAAATTGAGTATTTTTCGTAGATAGTCATATATAACAGGGCCCCAGCAGAAATGCTTGCATTGCTATCCCTGTCAGATTCCATGAATCCACAAATCCTTCTAAATACCTAACATCACAGCTAAAGATGTGCCTAGATGTGCAAGCTGTCAGTTATTTATAAAAGGCTTCTTATCAGGACCAGCACTGACAATAATATCTGGAAATGTTGAAGGGCCCTCAGCTGTCAAACGAGAAACCATCATCCAGCTGTGTGATACATGTGACTGCCAGGTAGTAAGTCCACAAGCAAAACATAAAGGGACAAACATCCAGGTCACCAAGAATGAACTTGACCAGAAAAAAAAAACAAACGTGAGAAAAATAGTAAGGTTATTTTTAAGCCTGATCCTGTTGTCATTGCCAATGGGGAACATCAGGAGTCTACCTAGAGGTGTTAGCAGCATTTCTGTTACATCAGACAGAATGGTGAGTTTTGACTGTGGTCAAAGGTGAGTTGCTGGCGGTAATCTTAACAGCTACTGATTCAACTGATGCTTCAACAAAAGTCATGATGGGTAGAAGTGGTACAAATATGGACATGTGCATACTTTGGATCTAGGCTGTGATCCAAACTGTCTTCAGCCCTGACTGACAAAAATAAGGACAATAATTTATACCAGGCCTCTGTCATCAACAACATTGCTAGACTGAGAGATGATAGAGTAGGTTCCATGAACTTGTATAACGGCTTCAAAAAACCATACAAACTTTTAGTATCTGCATTATCCTGTGGCAGGGAGCTCTACAGTTTATCTGGAAATTGTGCAAATTGTCACATGTAAGAAATACAAATGGGATTTTCTTGACCTGTAAAGTAACTTATTGAGTGAAGATATTTTTTCCAAACTGACAGAAGATGGAAGTCATGCTCCAGAGAACATGTAGACATAATCCATGACAGCAAAAAAGCACCAGCAATTAGTCAGAACCTCTCTATTGACTGACAAAAAGTAGACATATACTATCACTGAAGACCAATCTTTTGAGCACCTGAAGTGTGTAAATTAGACCTAAAGCGTAAATTGCACAGTAAGTGACAAGAACTTCAGAACATTGATTATTATTAGTCATCTGAGGAAGGAATTCTTCAAGAAACATAAAACTACTGGTCTTGATGACATCTGACAACTGAGCAGATAAAATACCTTGGTTGAATGATAAATATCTGAATACCCTAACCATTTATTGTGCATTGCTGTCAGTGTGTTAGTGCTTGTATGCCATGGCACTCCAAAAATCAGAGAAGGATGCTCCAGAGCCAAAAAACAGTGGGTTGTGTCCATACGGCATCATCTTCACAAATGGCATCAGCATCTGATTCTAATTAAATTAGTTATCACCATTTGCTAAATGGTTCCTAATACCAGAGCAAGCTGGACTGTTCCCAGAAAATCCCGGCTGTTTAAGTGCTTAACATCACTGAGCAGTTCCAAGAGAGTCTTGGGAGGGCATGGACAGATACTCTATGCCTGTAGATCCATCAGCCGTTGCTCATGACACTGGAAAGATCTGAAGTATGTAATTATTCATAATTATTAAATTACACAAATTGATCATCACTCCATAGGGATTGCACACTGAAAAGTTTACATAAATCATGTGAAAAATAGAGCCAACAGTGCAGATTGCAATATTAACTATCAGAAAAGGGTACTTCTACCAATATTTTTGGCATCTGTCAAAATAAACAACCAAGCTATGATCATATAAAATTTAATTTCTCATAGGTGACTAAGGCATTACAGTCCAAAATTAAAAATGTGATTGTAAGGGCTTCATGCAAAATCAAAGCCATGTTGACCCAAGCATATTTCCTAAGTATCTGGTTAGCACATCCAAAGCCAGCTGTATATGAATTCAGACGAAACATATGCAAGTCTCCTTCCTCTTTAGACTCAATAAACTACCAAAGAACTTCACACATGCAAGATTGAGGGTGACTCACCCACAACTAGCACCTGGTCTATCTGCGTATCATACCAAATTGAACACTTTTCCAAAGGCCAGACAGATCAAAATGCAAAGTGAGTGCTTGTAAGAGCTCAGTTTCCAGATGGAGATGAGAGGTAGATGAGGAGACTGATGGCATCCAGACAATGCTGAGAATCACTGAACTCACACAGTACCATCACACCTGTACGTGTGCTCTGTGTGGGAATGATCAGGGTTTGCAAAGTAAGATAGGCTGCAATGGATCAAAATTGCATTGCCTTACTGGATATCTTGGATAAGCCACAATCAGTCTGCCTTTATGGGGTCATCCTATCTGATATTATGAAAGCATGAGCTATTACCAGAGAACATATCTTGAATGCTTATGGTGGTGCTGAAAAGTTTTCTAGCTACAGTAGAAATACAGAAGCTGTGGCAGCTACAGAATTGGCAATGTACAACATAATCATTAAGGCATTTAAAAGTAGCATGGGTTAGAAGAAAATAAGAGAAAATAAAAGAAAATTACCTAGTAAACTGAGAATGAATTGGACAACTTAGAGACCTTCTCGGACACAAGTCAGCTGGAAGAATAAGAACATTCAGAAATGTGGTTATTATTATTAAACAGAAATGTGTGAACATAGAGCCTGGTTGAACAGTACAGCTCATCGTGATCTGTGGCATCATGAAAGAGTTGTAAAATACTAAGGATTTAGCCAGGGCAACCCATTGGTGAATCTCTTATGTTCACTTTAGGAAAACACATTAGAAAACAAGCAAAGGACATGCAACAGGAAAAAGAAAGCACAGAGATATCTGTGCAGGCATGGAAGGATAAACAACTCTTTTATTCCCTTTCTGAAAATCAGAACAAGGGAAACAACTGAAAATCCTTTTTCAAACTCTACCAATCCTTGACAGGAAAGAGGAAATAATGCCCAAAAAAGGCAAGGAGGGGACAGAGGGCAGAATGTCACGGTTACAATTTGTTTCCAATTCATTCTCTCTCTCCAAGGTTCCTTCTGCCCTTTAAGAAATCTGTACTTAAAACATAATGGACTAGACAATTTCCAAACCAGGAGCCTGGTATAATTCATTTTAATGCTACTCCAGTTGGCTGGGCGATACAATAGATCATCATATTGTGAGAGAACCCTTTGGTCCAGACTATGTATCAGACTGAACTCACAGATCTATAGCATATTTATCATGAGACTGTGTCACACAAGGTTATCATGCTGGTATGCAGTATTTCTCCATCTCTCCCTTAATAAATTTGGTTCTTTTAGCCAAAATGGAGCTATTCAACATTAAAAACAAACAAACAAACAAACAAACAAACAAACAAACAACTATGCTGACTTTGTCAGAGTCAGATGCCCAGAGTTAAATATCTACCAGAATACACTCAGGGAAGGTATCAGTAGACATAATTGTCAAGACTAACTTTTTTAGTAATGTTTAGTCTTTGAAAGATGCACTATACTGTAATTAGTTTCAGCTACACCAGATATCCTTCACTGCTTTTTCTGTTTAGAACAAGCTCCATGAATAAACAGAGGATTTCTTTTTTCTTAAGGTTATTCTCCTCAGCGTAGAAAAAGAAGAAAATTCTATATGGATTTGAGCCATTTTTTTTCCCAGATCCAGTGACAAAACACTTAGAACACACCAGACTTGGGGTTACTGACTGTTCCTCTATTAGGAAACCAAACCAAAAAGTCCAAGATATCACAGGAGGCTTGTCAAAGACATGCAATCAGAAAAAGTATCACAACTAATTAATACTTTGATTTGGAAGAACTTGGTACTTGATGTTTCCACTGCTTTAATGGGAAGTCAGTGCTCTGAACTTCTGACAAATCAGGTCATCATTTTGCTGTGAACTAAGGTCTCTGAACTCAGCTCTGACCTCTGCTGTGAACTTTGAACTAGGAGGTTTAAGATATAGAAGTGTAACAGAAACAAAGTCCACTTTTGCTCAAAGGTCGTTGTCAACAGTGTTTATTTTTTCTGGTCTTGTTTGCTTTTCAGCATAATTGCATTTTTGTCTTTAAGTGACAAGTTGACCAGAGCAGCATTGATTAAACCAAACCCACAGACTCACTCAATATTTCAATGATTGAGGACTGCTGGAGGAAAAGAAATACTTGTTTTCATTCCACCTTCCACTTACAGCTGGGAATGAAGCCAGTGGTAACAAAAATCTGCCGTGCAAAGGTTTTTCTATGCTATTTTCGTCTGGAAAAACTAGTGAATTCCCCAATAAAGCCTGTTCTCATGAGTATCCTACCTTGTTCCAATGGGTTTCTGTGATCTGAAGAGCTGAGTCAAGGTCCCTTCTGGTTAAGTCAATCACTGCAAACTCTCTGCTGCCTGTTTTCTTCCTCTCTTTAACATTCACAGCACTGCAGCTAAAACTCTCTATCCATTACTATTCATATTGTGTATCTATTTACTGACAATCCTTAACCTTTTTCATCATATCTCTAATTCTGTCTTTAAGGTCTTGTGTTGCTACTTCCTACCCATATTTATGCTCTGATCTTTATCTTTTCTCCTTTGTTCTTCATTCACACTCCCTCCTTGAGCTCATTCTTTCTTCTGATCCACCAGGGCTGTATCACCCCCTAGCTCTTGATGGGACTCCTTTGCTTTCTATCCCCTCGACAGACTTCTCCCTCCATGATCTGCAAGAGCTATAGTACTGGAGTGCTTCTGAGAGGCAGTTGTTACTCCAGCATAAGATCCTGCTGAATCGCTAAGAAAGAAGAGGACAACGAGCAGAAATAGTGAAGAAAATGAGGAAAGAGGCAGTGAGAAATGGAAGTTGTGTGGCTGGAGCAAACCATGTTTTGTTTTTGCTACTAGGAAGTGACAGCAACAGTAGTAACAGTACCAAGCTCTTACTACTTTTTAAGAAGTAAAGTGATGTTTGAAACACGCCAGGAAAGGAGATTGTGGCCACCAACATCTCTAAGTATCTCTCCACCTCTAAGTATCTCTCTGTAGCTCCTTCAGTGCTGTTACTGGGCAATAGGAAAACAGCAACAAGATGGTCTGTACTGCAAGTGTTATCCCACAAATGCCTCACCTGCCATGATGGGAAGGAGTTGAGGGTAGAAAATAAGAGTCAGAGGTGAGATTTGGCAGCCCTTTTACCGGTAGGTAGTGGGGAAGGGCTCTCTCATGCTGAGCCAGCCTTCCAGATCAGCCTCAAGCCCAGCCAAGGAGGAAGATGGATTGATTTCACCTAAACTTTTTTACTGGGATACAAGCATGAAAAACGTAAGGCTGGTAAGAACAAAAACATTCTATCCAGGGAGAGGTGACTATGTATACTGTTGTCTCAGGGCACTCAACTACTGTATTCTTCATCATGGCAAAATTTATGTTTAGCTCGGTGCAAGTAGATTTTGGCCAAAACCAAGCAAAGACACATTCCTTGAGTTGCTTTACGATGTGCAGGATGAAAAGCCTAAGCAGACTAATCCCATATGATATCAGCATTAGATATTGCTCCTAGGGCAGCATTTAACAAATGGAGGTTCCTTACATGAGCAGTGGTCCCAAATATTTTCTGGCTCTTGGCTCTATCACACCCGGGAAGCCGAGGAACAAGTAAACAGCCTGAAGCTCTTTGAAAGGACTTGGCTACTGCAAATCACTCCGCAGGATGCAGAAATGAGTAAAAACTCAGGTCAGATGGTCACAGCAGGCAACTGGGATCCAAGAGTCCTTGCACTGGCATAATATCCTCAAACACTGGAATAAAGCAATTGATGTTTCTATACTTCACTCAACACGAGCTTAGTTAGAATTACTTGGAATAAAGGTGCCACATTACCTGAGAAATGCTTTAAAGTTGTGAAGGTGTAAAGTATCACAGAACAGTAGAACAAGATCTTCAGACTGTTTCTATGGATAGATATGAAATTCAGGGCTCCTGCTGCCTCACATTTTCTGGGCAATTGCTAAAAAAGAAAATTATCTATTTGTCAAGTCAACTCATTAAACAATTTGAGACTTTGAACCACTTGATTTGGGTGCAAATTTAATCAGGGAGTGTAGGGATGAATTGACAGCACACTTCCTAACTTCTGCCTTAGGGTCCTTTTAGATATTGCAGTAACACAATAATGTTATTTTATAAGCTAGCTGAAAATCAGCATTACTCTGTGTGCTTCACTTCCACAGTGGACAGAGGAAAGGCTTATTTAGACTTCTGTAAGATGTATTTTAAAAAGTAAACAGAGACCGTAAGGGGCTTAAATGTCTCTCACCTGTACTAATTCTGGTGGTAGGAGGATGGGGGTGTGGTGCAGACACGCTGGTATAGCCATTTTGGGGATCAGTGCCCATTTGCTGTTCAAGACTTTTACACAAGCAGGCAGAAATGCAACAGACCAAGACCTGTCTGGCTCCCTCCTGTCTCACTTTTGGCATGGCTCATGCCCTTGCACTGCATATAGTGCTCCTGGGTCCATAAGTGCACCCCAACAAACTTTCATCAGGCCTCCAAAGTTGCAGCTTGAGCTTTTCTAGGGGTTCATTTCAGAATGTGAACAAAATCAATCCTACTCATTCCAGTTAGGCAGACAGTAAATAAATCTTGTGTCCTGTCATTGCAGATCTTTCTGTTGTGTTTCAGACTGCTTAGAAATTTTCTCAAAGTACCTGTAAGTGCTCCACTTGTTTCTTTTCGACAGTTAAAACTTCTTCCCTATGTGTAACCACAGCCTTTGTTCAGGACCTGCTTCTGTGCCGAGCAGAATCTGTGCTGTATTTACAAAGTAGAAGCCAACACAAAGAGCGCTCACTGTAATGAACAGTGTTTGGAACGAAAAGTCTAATGAGTATAGATGCTATCAAAGCTGTTCTCTTGCTCAGAAGTGAATGTTAATGCCAATTACTCATGTTTCTTGATTAAACTCTCTCCGAACATTAAGTACTGCAGAAAAAAAAATCCTCCATCACAAAATATGCACATTACAGTTGAGTCAGGAGCTGGTACCAGGAATCTGGAGACAAAGTGTACTCTGTGTTGTGGTCCTTTAAAGAACACTACCATGGAAGTGCCTTGGATGTGATTTATAAAAGATGTCTGTGCTGAGTATTCCACTGGATCACAGCCAAAAAAGAGGACACCAGGATGAGATGTATGTCCAGGACAAGGAAAATACTCCCATGAGTAAATGACTGAAAGAGGACATTTTACATGGACAAATAGGAGGTTCCACTAAAGATGTGGCAGATCTCAAGATCTATAACTGGGAATCTTATAAACCATGAGAGTCAGCCAGTGAACGCTCATAGCTGGAGTTGGGGCTATTGCCTCCGTTTGACTGGATCCATGTCCACAGCTCTGTTTGATAAACCATTCTGGGGTATGTCTGCAGCAATTCTGTTCTATGAATATTTTACTAGGATACAAAAGGGACGGGAACCTTGTGATACATTTTGAGCTCTGAAATAAGGGGAAATGCACCAACCGGGAAGAAAAGTGAACATCAAGTTTCTCTTAAAAAGTGTAAAGTTTTATTGACAAAAGCTACAAGAATGTGTGTTTGTTTTCTAATCATCAAAACAGAGTTTAAAATGCTTAAATAGTCTACTTCCAGCCATCTTCTCTGTCTCAGGCCATTGCACTTCACACAGCTCCCACTGCCTGGAATTGGATGTTTCTTAGAGCTGTGATACAGTGACGCCCTAAACCCCCCTGACACAGTGACACCCTAAACCCCCCCTGGCATATCAAGCTACATGGTGGATGTAATATTGGGAACAGATAATAACAAGAAAATTTAAAGTTGAAATAAAACTGAAGGTGTCTGGTAGAAGAGGAAATTTCTATCCCTGGATTCAGATTGGGCTAAAATCTTTCATTCAAAGCCTTGATGGTTTCATGAGGTCCCAGGACCCGCTGCCTTTAGTCCAGCACCTGTCAGAGCACTGCTCACCAGGGGAGTTCACAGCTAAATAGATGCATTATATAAAAGTTTGGGGTAGAGGAGTCGCAGGAACAGGGATATGCCTGGTCCAGGGACAAGCAGGAGTCATTAGCAGAGCTGGAAAAGGCCACAGATGTCCCAGTTCCAAAGGCTGTGCTTTAAATATTTAACTACCCAATGTTTATCCCATTTGTTATCGATAGATCACAGCAGCTGCCTTAAATAATGCTTTACACTTTTGAAAATATCACTTCATAAATCTTCATGACAGGTGTGTGCAGTGGGTGGGTGCTGGTGTTATCCCACTTCCCCAAAACGGGACACTCACACTCTACAGCAGGGAGAGGCAAAACTGCCGAAGGATGAGCCTGCAGCCGCCAGGTTGGGGAGAGCCTGAAGGCCGACAAATGCCCACAGAAATCTCTCCGTGAGCCTTGCAAACAGCAGAGCACAGTGATTTAAATCTAACACTGTGACTGCCTGAGGATGATTTGCAGGAAGTACGAGAGTGGCTCCGGCTAAGCAGACAATTCCCAGGAATGGTTGAGCGAAGTGACCTCTGACAGAGGCTGTACCAAGGCTGGGAGCACAGTCCCAGCACATCAGGGATGCCTGGAAGCTGTGCCTGCCCAAGCTGAGCCTCCAACCAGTTCCAATGCTACCAACAGCACTGCAGTTCTCACACAAATTCAAGTTAGAAGGAGAAAAAGAAAGAGATTGGAAGTAATGGGGGACATATGAATCATATCTGCAAGACTTCGTGTAATTTCATTTTGAAATTTAAGATTTAAACTAATGTATTCCATGGCCAAAAGTTATTCTAGCTTCTCTGGGCAGGCAGTAATAGAAAGAAATGTGATCTTTTTGATTAAGCCAGAACATTTACTGCCACTGGGAAGTGCTGCACGTAATGTACCGTGGGGACACGGTGCTTTCTGCAATTTCTGCTACAACTGCAATATCTTACAGTAAACCTTCAAAAGTACAGTATATAGGAAGTTTCAAATCACCCTCATTAACTGCATTTATACAACAGAGCGCCTATCTATTGAGGTGTTAGAGGTGTTTCTAGTGAAATAAATTAAGATTAAGTCCTGATTCTGCTTCCAAACACCCAGTATAAATCCAGACAACTTGTCCTACTTCTGTAGCATTATTCCAGATTTAAATCTATTCAACAAGGCTCTTAAATTTATGCCTTGCTTGGGAACTTGAGTGTTTCTACCAGTGGCATTGGAGCTGCTCTCATAAGCTTTAAATCTTTGAAAACTTAAGCATGTGCCAGGAACAAAAAATTGACCTCTGAGGCTAAAAACAACAGATTGGCAGAAAGCTGAAAGCTCATACAAAACCATTATGGAAAAGCAAAAGGCACAAGAGCTTTAGGAGAAGGAAAGAAAAAAAAAAGAGAACTTACAATGTTTAGAAAAACAGTAAAATCCTGGAAGGAAAAAGGAGAACTGAAGGCTATGAACATGCACCTTCATTTCCAATACTAATGTATTTAGTCCTGTGTCAGGATCCTGTTGTACTGATGTTGCACACAGAGAGGCTGAGTCTCTGCCTCCCCAAAAGCTTACACCTGAGATTTTCATACCTAAGATTTCCATTTGTCTGTAGCTGCTTAATCACTCTACAAATTCCATTATCTACAATCTACTATTGGGGAAAGTAGTGTGCAGGAAAGAAAGAACTTGCGTAAGGCCTTATCACACATTCAAACACTAGGAAATGAGACTTGGGTATCCATAAATAGGGAAAAATATATATATATATATCTGGCAATAAGCTTTTAGGGTTTTACTTGCTATTTGGGGTCATGCAGGAAATGGAAATTTCCTGTTCCTGTCAACCTGAAATGCCTCTGAAGTCACAACTGCTCAGCTAGAAGACAGTAAATACCACAGCCTCATTTTCTTAATGCACACAAGGAAGAGATAAACTCAGCCTAACCTTATAAGTTTACTCTGGGATCATCTTTATGGCCCAGGTGATTCTCAGCTCAGCCAGTGCAGGATGCTTGAGTGATATTGTAATATGAATAGTAAATCTTAACTTGGGACCAAGCAGGAAGCTGTTGAATGCTGACAAATGGGGCTGTAAAAAGCCACTTCAGAGATCTGTGCAAGCACAAGGGAAAGCTCAGCCTGGCTATGAGCATGTCAGGTTGCCCAAAGAGCTACAAGGATACTTGCCTTGCTGCCTACTGTGTAGGCAGTTCTTTATCCACCTTCTCCCACGCCACACTTTAGACAGCACACCTGATGGACACGTGGATTTCTTCCCTGAATAACCAGCCCCCTAATTAAGCTGAATGCTACTTAATTCTGTCAGCTTGCAAATTTTGCATCCATTATTCAGAATTATCCAGATCTGAGGGAACTGATAGGCAGAGAAAACAATGCTCCTCAGAGGATTTTACACCCTCTCCACTGGTCTGCAGAGACTCAACTCAAGGCACAGTGTGACCCCTCCCCGCCCAGCATTCTTCAAACAGATGTGGGAAGGGCCAGTGGCTGATCACCCACCAGGAGGACCAGGGGCTCTCCAGTCCAAGGGGTACTCTGACAATGCTTCACTGGAACCAGGGGAAGAAGAAATAGGCTGCTGGTTCTGATCTCCCACCTCCTTCTCTGAAGGTGCTGCCCGTGGAGCAGCTGCCAGCCCCCACCTGCTTGGCTGTGGAGCTCCAGTGTTCCTGTGGTGCTTGTAGGTTGGAGTCCAGATTCCTGGCTCCAAGCTGCCCCATGACTCGGAGAATTGGAAGGAGATACTAATCTCTCTCACTTGCTTGAGCAGCATCCAAGCCTTTTATCTGCATCATCCCACTCTGTAGGGGAGGATGGGATCCGGTCACAAGGAAATGGCAACCCAGCCATTTGTCCAGGATACACATAGAGAGCCCTGCCTTGGTACTGGATTAGAGTGGGCTCTATCTTTATCTTCTTTTTCTTTTGAGGCTTCTTAAAAGAAATACCAAAAGGCCAGTGCAAGAACAGAACATGGCAACAGCCAGACATAACCACAGAATGGAGAAAGAGGAATCCAGAGCGGAAAAGACAAGTTTGAGTCTGGATGTGCATTTTTGAAGACAGTTCTGATCTGATGCAAAAGCATTTAGAAACTGAGTTGAACACAGGGAGTCAGAACAAGCCAAAGACTGAGGCAGTTTCACCTGGAGCAGTGATATTTTATTTGAGATTTCCGAAGTATTTTGACTCTCCCCACACTGGACCATGCAAAATCAATGGAATTTGCTGTGGGATCACTGATGTTCTCTCCCTCTCTTCATCTGACCTGTTGACCTCAGCCAAAACAGGGCTCTGCATCCCCATTTTCCTGCTCCTAGAGGATTCCCTCACACCCAACTGCAGGCTCTTCTTGAGTGCAGCTCCTCTGCACCTCCGCTCTTGACTTCAGTGTCCATTGGGAGAAGGACAGGAGGAGAAATTTCACCCAGTGATGAAGCCACTCATCAAAGTGAACTGACTCCCATCATTTCGTCCCATAACACACATTTTGAGCTGGTTTTAAATTTCTCTGATCAAGTGGAGAAGAGATCTGAAGGCAGCTGTCTCAGATCACCTCAAGCTTGGGCTGTTTCTACCTTCTCGCTTTTATGGATCTAAAAGAAAAAAAGACCTCCAAGCAAAACGATCTGTTTCAAGTTGAACAAAACATTTCTTTAAATATGAATGAAAGTTTTTGAACACACAGAAAAAAGACAACAGTTTATTTTAGGATGACCCCCAAAATATTATACTGCCAAATCAGAACAATGCAAAAGAATCTGTCAAGATTTTTTCCCCACAATTCCTACACCCTGGAACCAGACAGTATGATTTCTGACTGTATAAAAATGACTTCCCCCCTACCTTCCCAAATTTTACTCAATTAACCAATTTTTTTCTCTCCATAGGCATCCATAAGGAGGTTTTTTTTAGGAGGATTACTCATTGAAAATGTTTTTATTAACTTCTTTTAAAAACCAATACATGCATGTGAAAGTGTACACGTTCAGATGTGAACATTTCTGGACATAGTCACACTTACTAAAAATTTTCAGTGAGTAATCCCAAATTCAGGGCTGTTTGGGAACTGCTTATATTTGCTTTATTCATGACAGCGCTATTTGATGCTGTTCTCAGTCTGTGATTGGACTGTTGGAACATCTTTATTCATACAGACGAATAATAAATATTAAATGTCCCAAAATCCAGGTATCACCATTCAGCCAACTACTCCTGGATTAAGTGGAGGTCTGGTTTTCATTAATAACTGGCAATAATCTGTATATTTGTAAGTCATGTAATAAGATCCCATAACTAATATCAAATAGTATTTAGACTTCAGAGTCTGAAATTCGAAATTAGTCTTTCTAACTCTTCAGCAGTTTGGCTTTACCTGTTGACTAGTAATGCAGGGTAGGAGATGGGATATCAGCAGTGGGATTATCAGGCATACTGTTCCCATTATTGGCACATGCAAAAATCCACATTCCTTTATATGAGATTTATCAATATAACATTATGACTACCAGCTTCATTTGTCTTTTCAAAGAAAAACTACTGCAAAATGATGTCAGATGTAAGCAAAACCCCGGTTTACAAATTTGAAGACATTTTCAGAGGGTCTCATGTATGATAGGAGCAGGAGTAGATTGATACTGCAAACAAAGCATGATGGAAACATGGACAATTTAAAGTAATAAGAGGAAATTAGACTATAACAAGTGTTTACACAGAGGGAAACAAACTGATACAATAGAGAATGCAGTTCTCAGCACAGAAAGACAAACTTGGAGAGATCAAGGTATCAGAGAGATACCAAAGGCACAGTAAGGCTGAAAAATCAACAGTAAGTGCAAAGAGACAGAATCCTTCCGGCTACAAGAGAAACTGTGAAAAAACAAGCTGAGTCCCCATTTCAGAAGTACATAAGCTACTTAGTCTGTGTCCTTTGCAACAGTGATAGAAGCAGCTGTCCAGGTTTGTGAAAGTGTGGAGGACTGTAGGAAAGGGCTGAAATAGCACATGGCACAGTGATGGAGGCACCTACACCCCCAAGAAATAATGCACCAACACTAATCATAAGCAATATCCACACTGAATACTGTTTCTGCCTTCCAACAGCATCGAAGAATCAAATTTGTGGAAATATTAGATTTAGCTTTTTCACCCTGAATTTCCAAAACTGTAAACTCCAGGGTCTTCTTGGAATAAAACACGCTCAAATGCCTTAGAGGGCGAAGAAGATTTAGCAAGGACACCAGATGGGCAGGAGTGGTGACATCTGTCTCCCCCATAAGTGCATGTGTTAGTTATCTCCCCCCTCTCAGTCTTTGTGTTTGCACAAGTGCTCACAGTCCTACTAAGAAGAGCTAAATAGGAGGAGACATAGGATATTTTCTTTATGATGGAGCAGCAGAAGATGCTTTTTTCCCCACTTGCTGGAGGACTTCTGCACAAGCACTGTGCTCTACACACAAAACATTTGGAGTGAGTGTGCAATCAGGATCCCCTTGGTTTTCCTACAAATTATCCTCCTGCATTAATATCCAAGGAAAAAAAATTACGGCATGTAAATATTCAACTGCAAAAACAGAAACATCAGAATGCTGTTTTGTTGGTGTTTTTTTCCAAGTTGGTCATTAAGTGCAGAACTGTGTAGCAAGCTGGTTCCCACTTCATCCACAGAGATCCTGGGTCTCTTCCAGGAGGGCAGAGCCTCCAGGAGGGAGGGTGAGAGGGGCTGTCTCACTGCTGTGGGAGGATGAGCTCTCACCCTTTCAGAGCAATGACAGAAGAGACAACTGTGTGTAACAGGAATATACAGAGCCTGTCACAGCGGGAAGGCAATGAGGCCACATCGCTCAGGGAGAAGCAGTGCCCAGAAGCACTGGAGATGTTCAGTCCCTTGGGCCACCTCTGCTCACGAGCAGCCACCTCTGGGATGAGCAGCCCAGTGACCCCATGCAACCACCCATCACCTCTCACCCTTCCATGAAACTCACCCTGTGGGCACCCACTGCCTGTGAATAACACAGGTCTGCCAAGGCTGTCTGCAGCCCCACGGGGGACTCACCAACCTTCAGTGCTGTGTCACATGCAGTGAATCAAACTGGTCCCATGGGAAAGTTGTTTCAAAGATGTCCAAAGTGCAACTTGTTTGTTAGACTGCAAATTCTTTAGGCAGAAAACTGTAAAAATCATGCTTTTTAAGGGCCTGGTGTGTGGCAGGTGGTCCTGTAAATAAATGACAGGCCCCATCAGACTGAGGGACTCGCAGGTCCCTCCTGCCCAGGTGACACCTGAGCCTTGATGTTGAGCTAGAAGTCTGTGTTCCCATTGCCCACCCCCAGAGCCAGCTGCTCCCATTCCTGCAAAATCTGGGTAGAAAACAGTTCCCTCACAGATTTAATCCAGGACAGGATGACTCCCTTTGCTGCCTTAAAGGAAAGTATACCTGACAGATGCTGAAACCAAGAATCAAATAGGATTTCCAATGCTGTGCACTGGCTTTTTCCCCCAAAAAGTTAAAGTTTACACAGTTTGAAAACAACTCCTGGAGAAGATGGCAGCAGCTGAAGGAGTTTGGCTAGAAATTGTGTTACCCCTTGATCCGCCAGCACTGCGCAGCAGCTCTGTGTGCGACTCCCGGCTCGTTTGAAGGTGCTTGAGATGGCTTCAGGCTTTTGGCTTTTTTATGCAAGCAGATTTTCTTGCTTTGATATCTTCCCTGACATGACTTTTGATCCAGTGGAGGTGATGCTGACACTTTTTTCCCTGGGAATATTTTGTGTACAGTGCTGCTAGAGCACTGCAGTTGCCTGAGTTATTTTGGAGGAGCTCTTTTACAAAGATGCAGCCTAATAAATAGGATGAAAAGTGAGAGCTTTGCTAACTGCAGTCAAAGTGTCTGCCCTGGTTCAGACCACAGCATTGCAGCTAATCAGCATGCAGGGACCATCAAAGATGATCCAGGAGGGTCAGGAGAGAAGGCAGCACAGCACAGACTGGTTTGGGACTCTGTGCAGTGAAAACAGCACTTTGGAAGACCCAGATTATTCCCCCCAAAAAAGCAGATGATGTTTCAAGCTATCAGACTGGCAGCTTTTGGTAAAAGTGAAGAAATCCTTGTGGAAAGTCTGCACTTTGCTATCCCTGCCAGGGTAAAGCAGCACAGGGAATGAGGGTCACCAGCCAAGGTGTGCTGTGTGCCTCGGGGAACCCCCTGCTGAAGGACTTTCATCTAATTGAGAAAGTCAAACATCCATATTTCTGCTAAAAAAGAGGCCACAATACCTTCATCAGGCATTTCAGCTACAATGGGAATTGTTCATAAGGGGAGAAGGAATTAAAGGAGGGAATTAAAAGATGCAGTATTTAATGGGGCAGATTGATGTGCACACTGATGAGATGTACTTCAAATTGACTAAATGCCTGTTTTGGCTGAAACAGCTTTTTTCTTTTTTTCCCTTGGCCAATGCTATCTGTGATTTTTGCTCTTTGTAAGCCGTGTCCTTTGCTGTGACCCAGACAGAACTGAATCTGGCCAAATATAAGGTATGCTTAAAAAAAAAGCAAAAATAAAAAAAGCCAAAATCACTACATCCCCTAATTTCTACCATTCTGAGGCCCACGGAAGGAAATGAGTTTTGTGCTAATGTAAGTCTCAATCCACCTAAAATAAATCCCAGTTGGATTGCAGCCTGCCTGAATGCAGTATAAGGAGTTGCTGGGGCACAATGCAAATTATACACACTACTCACCAATGCAGCCACCTCCACACTTAACTGAAGAAGGGACAAGGGGGTGAATGCCGTCATTTTTTTCCTTTCCTAAATTGATGAGGCAGTCTCATTTCTCTCTGTGTGTAATGGTATGGAAGCACAGTAGCTTGGAGCTAGTAGGCATACCAAAGAGCTAAGCTACCCTGGATTTATATTTATCCAACTTTTCCGGTTGATAGAGTTACCCAAGTGCAAGCCCCTGTAGTGGGACTTCCACCAGAGTCAGTCTTGCACGGATTTACCTTCTGAGGGAAAACTATCCAACCAAGCTGAATCATTTCAGGCAGAGCAATTGTAAGAGCTTGTTTACACGAAGCTGCTCAGAAAAGCTGATCTGAATTTTTAAGTGGATTAGTTAAACTGCATTAATTAAAGCCCTTTGTGGGAACTGTCAGAATTAAAGTGGCTTTGATTTGATTTGGTTTACTTCTCTTCCAAGGCTAAGTCATATTAAGGCCACTTTAATTGTGAAACAGAAGGTTTAATATAATTTACCTAATTCACTTTAAACTCCTGCCTTTAGTTAATTTAAATCAACTTTCCCAATTTTCCCTGTATAGACATGCACAAAGAAGAGAGAAGACAACTTAAATAGAAAGACCTAAGAGAAACTTTGAAGAAAGTCCAAATATTGCACTAGCACCTCCAGGACATTGTTATCTTTGTCACCAACAAGCTTTGGGAATTGCAGGTAACACTGTCAAGGTCCAAGGAGACACACTGAGAAACAGATCCTCAGTGCTGAGCTATTGCTGCTCATCAGAGACAGTCTGGCCAGTCCTGCACAAAAACTAGACTCCAGCCTAAAATAAAAGATGACAAGTTAAGAAAATGCCTCTTCGTTCTTATAAAAAAAAGGGTTTCGGTCATGGGCTGTGGAGGGGGAAAAAGAGAGGTGCCTGAATATGTGAAAGAAAAAGGAAATTTTATTTAAAGCTCTGGTGATAATTTCTTCATCATTCCTCTCTCCTGAACCAGAAGGCACCAACAATATTGGTAAAATGCTGTTGGAGGAGACCTGATCTTCTCTGCCCTGGAAGCATCATGCAGCCCTGTTTCTGGCACTGGTAAAGGAAGTAGCCATCCAGCAGTCTGAAGCTTTGGGATTTGGGACGTGCAGGCATACAGGTATCTTTGCATGGCATCTGCCCCAGCTCTGCAGGACCAGCTCTGAGCCAAGAGCCAATCTATCAGACCATCCCACAGTGTCACCCATGAATTTCAGAATTCAAGGCGAACCTTTAAAAACATTCAGTTTCTACAGGCACAAGTTGCTTTCACGAGACACTTCAATGCCTACAAAAATCTTCATCCTTTTTGCATCACATTTTCAAATCTCACAAATAGGCCCTGTGCGGCAGACACACAATGTCACAGTGAGCAGCACATGCAGTGACAGGGTTACTCTGCACCAGATGAATGACCAGAGCAGGGAACTGCCACGTTAAATGAGAGGGAGCTCGAGACAGGCTCCTTGTGCTGCTGAGATCCATTTGAATACTGAATCATACTCCACATGGCAGCCTCAGTGAGAGCAGAGGTGGTGATTAGTGGGACTGTGTCTATTTGGAGAAGGCTGTATGCATGACTGAGCATGAATGGCCTGATTATGAGTGGGTGGAACTCCACTCAAAGGGACTGAGCGGGCAGAGCTGAGGTAGCAATGATTAGCTGCCATGCAAGATAAGTTATTGTCCCCTGGGATGCTAAAGATATACTGTACTTAATAGTTCACTGGCCAAATGCACTCGAACGGTTGATATTGTCGCAGCCGGAAACATTCGTTCACGTAATTAGTTTACTTTTCCAGTTTAAGCCAAATGGAAAATCCCGCTGTAAAGCACTCTTAAGCCAGCTGTTGTGCCAGTGTTGATCAGCAGAGTCCTTTTGACTTTGAAAAGTTGCCTGGTTTTCCCTGGAAGGACACGAAGTCCTTTAATCCCCTACCTTATCAGAATGCCTTATCACAGCCATTATAGGGATGCTCTGGGATCTTCTCTGGATAATCTGACCCAGAGATTTATAATAGCAGCCTCTGAAATCAATGGAAAATGAGCCATTGTGTGACAGGGTTGTTACCTGTCCATGATCTTAATTCCAGGTGTGTGACAGGGAGGAAGGGACATGACTCATCCCTTGTCAGAAATCTTCTGTGTCACAGATTTGCAGTTATACCTTTCTCCAGAGGAACCTCAGCTACTTGCCTGTAATAAATGATCTTCAGGTGACTTCCTCTCCCTTCTCTGGGAGTCATGAATATTTGACTTAACAAATTAATCTTTTCACTCCCTTCATGGGAAGACAGATACCTTTATATATGGAGTGCATGAAACAGAGAATAAAAAATAGACCACAAAGGAAAGAATTTGATTTTCAAGTAACTCTGTTCCCCATAGGGGTTAGGCCAGACCCTTAACCACAACAGACCAATGTTATTTAAATCAGCAATTGTACATCTTCATCTCTTTCTATCTCACTGGTCCTACTTTGCCAGCACCAAAATTCAGAGCCTAAATCTGGGTCCAAAATCAGCACTGACCCAAGCAATTTGAGCATAATGGATCCTGTCATCATCCTCCAGTGGTGTTTAGGAGAGAAGTTGGGCTTTTTACCTCAGGAAGCTGAAAAATTTAAACCAATTTTCTCTCTCTTCACAAAGGACCTGAAGTGTCATGGCTGGAAAGGATCCACCAAGGTCCTCAACATCAGCATTACCACGTCATCAAACTTTGCATAATTTGCCATTTTGTGAAGATAGTGCCCAGCAAGGCCTGCAGCCTTCTAGAGACTCTGCTGCATAGGGGCAGCACTTGGATTTGTGTCAGATGCACAGGCACATGGCTTTGGGGGGACAGGACATATACGTGATATGCATGTTTGGTGTTAATATCATGCTCCAACACCTACATGGCAAGGGAGGATAACAGCAGCACCAGTATTTTGTGCTGTGTTATTCTGTCTGTTCTTTTGTTTGAATCTCTTTGTTCGGCCTTCAGCAGCAGGGCTGGGTTCTGGAAAGGGCTGCTTGGATGCTCATGGTCTTCCTTGTGTGGTGTTATATCCTGTGAAGAGCTCAGTAAGTACAGGCAGTACTTAAATTTCCACACACCACTTGTGGTCACCCCCGGAAGGCCAATTCTTCTGTGATCCACGGCAGGATATCTGTCTCTCAAGCCTTGTCCGTCTGTTTATTTATATTTGCTTCTGCATTCTTTGCTTTGGACCTATTCAATGCCTTATTGAGCCCTGCAATTATTTTTTCATTCATCTTCTCCTTTCCTGTCTCATTTAGCAAACAAACACTTCTTGACCTCTTGTGCATTGAGACACACTGTCGAGCTCAGCATGGTGTCAAGTGGGAATCTGCTGCCTTTGGAAACGCTGAGAGCCAGTAGCAGGGAACACTTGTCCCCTGGATATTTTGTTCCAGTTCCACTCCAGAGCTTGCTCATGCAAGAAAGAAATTTTTCATCTGGATTTGTGCAAGAAGAACAAAACAGCCTGCTTGTTTCCTATCTTCAGGCAGACTTCCCAAAGATTATAGGAAGAAGATGGGCCTAGGGGATTTATGGCCAGGAATGCAGCAGAGAATAGGACAAACAAGCACCTTGACACAGTCAGGGGGATGCTGTGCCCCAAAACAGGCCAAAATTTCTGAATGCCACAGCCTACCTGCTCACTGATGTCCCTCCTGCACCAAACTGTGTCATACACGGGTCTGATCCCTGCAGTGCAAATCCAAGGGGCTCCCAAATGGTCTCACCACTGTGTTGCTCTTTGCCGGCATTTTCTATGAAATTTCGAGAAAACTAACGTTATGAGAAATTTGTGCAAACAGGAGTTCAATGCATGCCCCAGATGTCTGGCATGAAATGGTACACTCAAAGCCTCCATGCTGAGCTGCCAAGGTGTCCTCAAAATCATATCTCATCACCACTGGCTATCTGGGATTTCAAAGTGGCTGTTTTAATCACAGGGAAAACAACCTGCCTTTTTTCCAGCATTTCTAGTGCAGAACAACATGTTCTGTTGCCCTTCGGCAGCTGAAGGGGAATGCATTGGGGGAGATGGAAGGATGGGGCTTTTGTGATTCTCTTTTGCCATTCCCTGTTGTGCCATGCTTTTTGTTTAATGGCAGAGGCAGGGATGGGACTCTGGCCTTATGTAAGAAAAAGGAGTTTTGCTCTCAGGTAACAAAAGTTACTACCCAAAAGGAGAATTGGAATGCTGGTGAAGGATTGGAGTGTGTTTCTAAAAATTCAAAGGGGACACGTGTCAAGAGCTATTGCAAGGTGAGTCCTTGCTGTCAGAGAGGTGATCTGTCCGGAAAAGCCTATCAACGGGGGCTCTTTTCCTAAGATATTGAGGTTCACTTATACAAAAAGAAAGGTCCCAAAAGGTTTCCCTAAAATGACAGCACAAACCAGAAGGACTAGCCAATGGATTCATCAATCTCAAAATTTACTTTGAGGTAAGTTTCACGCAGAGATGGTGGGTCCTGCAGAGCTCCCTTTCTCTGTGGCTATGGGGTGCTTCCAGCTGCCTGTAGCATCATGACAGGATACAGACTAGGGATAAGTGTATTTCCTTATCTTTAGGTCAATGTTCTTGTAGGAAGTTCTTTCTGGAAATCTTCATACTCTCCAACTAAGTGCTAAAGGAAGGAGAGGGCAGGTGCTTGCCATGCACTGATCATGTCCCTGTCCCAGGATTTAGCTGTCAAACACAGGAACATCAAAGAATGGAGCAGCCCCACCCCCAGCAACCCCTGCCTCCATGACTGGGGCTCCCAGCCCCAGGTCAAGGCTGTCCAACTCCTGTCTCCTTGATGGCTAGGAAATGTCCTGGCCCAACCATGCCACCAACCCCACTGCAATGTAGGCCACCACCAGAGTTTTCCCTGCTGTGACTTGGATGTTAGTGCTGGTACCAGGAACTCATGTGTAGCCCAGCCCTTGGCTACCAGTGGAAAAAGAATGTGTGGGTTTGCCATGGTTGGAGGGGGTTTCTTAGCTCCCTGTAAGACCAAAATGGGGTGTAGGTCAGGGCTCTCTGTCCTGTAGAGCTGACGGATCTCTGGCTGGGTGTTGGAGAAGGGAGAGAACAGGGGTGTGCCATGGTCTGGTCACATCCCTATCCAGCTCTTTGGCTGTAATAGACAGGAGCAACAGAGAAGGAGCAGCCCCATCCTCCACCACCATGGACAGCCCCTGCTTACCCATGCCCTGCCCTCCCCTCTCAGCCCATGGTCATCTGGCTTCTCATCTGGAGCAGCCCTTTTGATATCCACCCTGGGGCACCCACGTCACCAACCCACCCTGTGAGATGGCCAATGTTCTGTCTGCTGTGATACATCACCAGGGCTGGTGCCTGGAATTAGTACTGTATCACTGTGACATGGCTATTATCTTCCACCATTCAGCCGAGAAGAAACAATTAAATAATAGAAATACATAAATAAGTTAATGAAAATGGATAAATAACCTCTGGCAACATTGGGGTGGAAAATTAGGCAGTTGTAGCAGCTACTTAAAGAGCAGAACCTTGGCAAAGGTTAAAAAAGAATTAAAAGCAGCAAGTCCTACTCACTGCCCAAGTGTAACGATTTGTGTGGTACTTGCTGCTGAGATTTGTGGGTTTGAAGACTAAATTCTGAAAGAAAAATGCTTGTCAAGTGGACTGAAGACAACATTTCACACTTTTGGAATTAAAGACATGTCCACTGTCAAACACTGCATCCACCAGTGGCTTTTGGTGCTGACCATGGATCAGTGTGAATTGCAAGACTCAGGACTTCCTTTGCCTGAAACAAACCAAAGAATTTTGCCAGGGACTGTCCTGGGCTACACACTTCAGCTGGACACTAGAATGAATTACAGGCATTAGGTCTCATCTACTTGGTTCACTGCAGGCTGCTACTCACAGCCTCTTTAATTGACAGAGGCAATGGGCACAAACTAAAACACAGGATGCTCCCTCTAATCATCAAGAAACATTTTTTTTCTTTGTGAGGGTGACTGAGAATTGACACAAGTTGCCCAGGGAAGCTGTGAAGTCTCTAACCTTGGAGATATTCAAAAGCCATGTGGACATGATCCTGGCAACTGGCTCCGAGTGGCCCTGCTTGAGCTCAGGGGTTGGACCAGATGACCTCCAGAGATCCTGCCCAATCTCAGTCATTCTGTGAGTCTGTAATTCAGGCAGCAGCCACCACAGTAAACTGATACAGTCAGTTTGTATGATGGTCACAATGAGCACATCCTCTGTGTGTGAACTCTGGCCTTCTTTTGGAGACCATCAAAAGGGCAGGTAATTGACAGTTATCAGATCTTCAGATTACAATTTTCTAGGCAGTGGACCTGTTAGCTGGGCAGTCTTCATCTGGGAGAAATTAAGACCCCAAAAGACTCACTAGTCCTGTATATTTTGGACACAACCCAAGAAAGTTGTCTGAAGCAGCTCATCTGCTGCCTTCAGTAGCCATATTGCCCTCGAGGAAAGCAGGTGTTTTCTAGACATCCGTAAAGCTGCTGGGATGAGAACCAGGCTGAGCAGCTCTCAGCAGTTCATTATCCATTTCTGTGCCTGCGTGCGAAAGAAGGTGCTGAAACGCTGTAATCCTCCAGCATTTTGCACCTTCTTTGCATTCAGTCTTTGCAGAGATAAGTGGTTACACAGGGTGCAAAGCAGCGACGGCTCAAGCCTGCAGTGTTTCCAGATGGGATGAGCAACACCAGCACCAGGGAGCCCTCCCTGAGAGCTCCTGCCTGCTTTGCAGACACTGGGAATTCATGAACATCAGGTGAGCTCCTGATAAGCATGTGGACTTTGTAATGCTCTTCTGAATCTAACACAAGTTCTGAGCTATTTAAGGCTTTTGTTCACTTGTCATTTCTCATTTCCTCCTTTTGTCCAAAAATCTTAATTCCTTTGTGAATATACTGTTCAAATTCTCTCAGCAACTAAACATATACTGTATATGAAAGGGAGTAAGCACATCTTGGCCACGTTTACACGCTGCAGGAGGTACTGCAGTTTAAAGATTGCAAGTCAATAGTAAATAAATCCTGACTGCATGTTTTTTTCACCTTTTTCCTCTATAATGAATCCTTTGGAAATTCAGTACAGTTGGGACTTGAGTAAGGGGCTCTTTGGCTCCATATTTAGCTGTTCCATTGTGAAAGGTAGTGATAATCAGACGAGTAATTGCATAAAATTGCATCTAGGTTCTGTAAGTATGTGTTTTCTGTGGGCCTCCCGAGGCATGTGTGCTGAGTTTAAGGACCATTTGGTTCTTTGCTCCCTCTCTCATTCCTGTAGCCAGGAATGTGCTAAGCATGTTGTGCTCAGATGTCCTGCCTCTCCCACAACATTGCCAGTTAATGTCTGACTCCAGAAGCTTTGCAGTTGGCAATGTTTTAATAAGCAGAAAGAGCACAGCTTGATTCTCAGGTAACAGGCTGAGCTAGCTGTGCTGGCAGTCAGAGCAAAAAACATGGTATTGACTTGAAGACTGAGTGAATTTGGAATAGAAATTGTGGAGGAGGAATAAATGTGGCATACCAGGATGTCATTTTTACACTTTCCAGATGATAACTGCACTTTAAAGCGGAGAATCTCTGACAGTGACGTCCTCTTTTAAGCATCCAACATCTACACCCATACTTGGTCCTTCTGCAAACCCCCTGCTTTCCCAGCTCTGTCTGACTCACATTGTGTATTCTTCACAAAATACACTGGCACAGGCTCTGTTTATGAGAGTTACTCACATTTGTTTCCAAGTTAGAAATAGTGTTTTATGAGGTGGTGGCTGGGTTAAGAGCAGGGAAGTTTGCACTTGGGTAAGGGCACTGCAAAGCACTCACAGGGGATAAAAGTTGCAAGCTAAGTAGCACACATCTGACTGTGTTGCATAAAAAAGTGCCTGGAAAATCTTTTCTTGCCTCTCACTGCAACATCTTTCAGGGCCTCGATGAAATCAGTATTCAAGAGAAGTTTATTTCTTCACCTTCTGCTACACCATTGACCAGTGTATTTATTCCTAGGAAATTAGTAGATCAGATAGAATCTCTCAGTTGGCTGAGATATTTGGGATGTCACCACGTGATATCACAGAAGGAATGGATGCCTTCTGCAGGGCAAGGTCACATCTGGGAGTGTGCCCTGGTACAGAGAGGAAGGGGAACAAAGGCTAGAAGTAGCTACTATCCTTTCAGGTGACAGAATCAGTCCTTGCTGGAAGACCCTGTGGCACTGAAATATCTAATTTATTTTCAGGAACGGGTGAAAAAAGGATTAAAACCAAGAAATCAGGCTTTTTACTTTTCTGGAAGAGCAAGGCAGTTTGATAATAAGCTGCTTTCCTGTCGGCAGCTCAGGGTGATGTAGTTCCAAGAGCCATGTCCCTCGGGGCAACACCCTCAACGAGTCCAGTTGACCCTCCAGAAATCTTGTTAGAGTGTGAAAGCAAATGTCTGTGAGCAAAGGATGCCAAAGTCTCTTTCAGAGGGCAGGAAGCTGACCCTGCAGGCAGGGATGTTTCACAAACTGGCCTGCACTGGGATGCTTTCACCTTCAGGAGAAAGACACACTCTGCTCTCTCCACCTCACCTGCTCCCAAAGGCAACCTCTCTCTTCCAGGGCTCCAAAGATGTGTCAAAACAAGTGTCTCTAAAAGATGTCAAATCACTACTTTATCAGGCCACATTTGGCACCAAAGATCAAAATCAAGCCTATGTAAAAATCTTCACCAATATGTGGATCAGGGAAAAGTCAAAAGCACACTGAAAACAGTCATTTCTTTGCCTCTAAAAAGTATGTTTGCAACCTGATTATAACAGTCCTGGAGAACCAGAATGCAAAAACAACTATAAAGAAAGCTCCAAGTATCACATTCCACTCTCCAGACCTTGTGTAATACAAACTGTGAATAAAAGTTCCTAACGGAAAAAAAAGGTAAATTAGTTATTTTTAAAATTTATTTTAATGACGACTGTGTTATTAATAATATATTTAGAGAGTTATTTTCAGCTATGTCCCTAGATCCAGTGAAATAATTACACATTCCAGGACAGCAGTAAAAGGATGAGAAACTACATATATCTTAGTGACCAGTTCTATAAATATGCTGCTAAAAATTAGTAGTCATTGTCATAGCTGGCTCAAGAGAGACTTGCTAACCAATTATAGATCAATCTGTGCATTAAAATTAAAGCCATTTGCAGGATATTACAGCAAATGTAATGTTCCCAAGAGATATTAGACTGACAGTCTTGGAACCTCAAGTGGCTGGGTAACCTCTGCAGCTTTGTCAGTGCAGAAACAGGTTTTCAAGCATTATTTGAATGTTACGGAGGGACCAGGTAGAAATACTGCCTAGGATGGGTCACTGCTTGAATTTTTTGACCTGAAGACCCTATAGAAGATGTACTAGCCACAACACAAATCACCCCAGTAAGCTACTTAGATATTGCTGGGTTTTGGCCATCACTGTCTGGTTTTGTGTTCTACAGCACTGTGCATGATGAGATCTGTCCATGATTAGTAGCCTTGCCATGATATAAACCACACAGAATAATACCACGGACATCCTGCTCCTTAAAGCTGTATTTCAGGAATATGAGGTTAATTTCCTTATTTAATGCTGTCAAGCAAGTCAAGCAGATTCAGTGCATTACATGGGTCTAACAAGAAGACTTAGTGAGTATTTTAAAATTATGGATAGTTTGAGAAAGAGAAGAAAGTATATTGGCAAATAAAGCATACTTTCTTGTGAACCACAGAGAGATTTTCCAGGAATTTATCCTGGAACAGAACTTAGGGCTGAGTGGATGACAAAGGTTACAGCCCAGTGGGCACACACAGGGAATCTTTATCAACTTGAGCTGCAGCTCGATCACTGAAAATAAAAAACAGGGGAAAAAAAAGAAAAGAGTAATACACAGCGCAACCTTGAACATCAAAAGGACCAAGCAGGCTGCCAAAGAGGAGTGGGATAATCCACCTGCTTGATATCTTTTCTCTGGCTAAAATATTATTAATATTGTAGTATATTGACTGCTGCATACTTTTCAGGAACAACACCCCTAAAAACCAAGCCCGTGCAATAAAGAGATGAACCTGGATGGTGACTGATTGAGATCAGCTGCAAGAGACTGAAGACGAGCTTTCTTTTTTTTATTTATTTATTTTTTAATTTGGATTAAATTTTCCATTTGCCAAGAGAGAACAGAGTATCTGGTTGCAAAGAAGCTGGTAGCTGGACTGCAGCATTCAGTTACAAGTAATCTGCATCACTAGATACTTTTAATGTGCCTGAAAACTATTTTGATCCAGCAGTAATTGGTTTATTGTACGCATTTACAGGTACACAAAGAAAACAAAAATTGTGACTGAGCTAAAATTCAGCTTATTATTTGCTATTGTGGCATTAATTATTGACCAGATTCTTCAGTTACTGAACAATTTAAATCTGCCACGAGCAAAAGTCTTTCTTCTGAACATGTTGGAATCTGGTCTATGAGAGAGGAAACCTTAAAATGTAGAGTAATAGCACAGCCCAGTGGCTTAATAAAGAATAAGCCATCACTTAGAGATCTACTGATCTGGGCAATTTAATGTATTTCATTAAAAAGTCTGGAAAATGTAAAAACAGGAAATTATTCTAGGGTTAAATAGAAGTGAATTCTTTATTCAAATCCATTTTCTTTATCCAAAATCATTCTGAAACAGTTTTCAGCTACACTGGCTATACAGCACATCTGTTACACTAATGTTATATTATATAGAATTGCTTTAGATTATTATTCAAAACTATAGTTAGAATGATAATTTTATTTAGAACAAGTTATGATCTTAATTATGTTATTATTATAATTCTATTGTTGTAAAGAATTATTCTTCTCTCATTATTCCCTTACATACTTGCTTGGATCTGCTTTTATTTTCATGTGCAATTTGCACATATCCAAGCAGTCATCTGAAATCTATGGACACTGGCTTATGTCCACCTATTTGTTCTAGGAAACAGTTGATGTCTGACCAAAACATACATCCCACCACAACCGCCCCCAAATTAGTCCTGGATTTCTCAGACCATTAGGAAGATGGGATGCATTTAGGCATGCCCTGGGACACAGGCCATAATCAGTGCCTGGCTGGGCCAGTCCATGGGAGAAGGGTCCAAATGTGGCTGTTGGATACCTGAAAATGGAACTTCTACATATTAGTACACAGAGAAGACAAATATCTGTCCAAGTAACCAGGAAATACAATGGAAAGTGCTGTGCCTTAGTCTATCTCCCCTAAGTAAACAGAAATGCCTCAGTTTAGGAAGCATTGCTCTCTCTCCTGGGATGAAGTGCTTGACCCTGTCCCTTCACAGACAACACAGCTTGTCACAAAACCTGCGCAGAGTCAGATCTGGAGCATGGATATGCCAGCTGGGAGGAAGGAGATGGGAACTCCTACGGTCAGTGAAAACTTTTGAAAGGAAAAAATACCATGTAGTGATCAAAGAACATAAAAACTCTGACAGAGAAGTGGCAAATGAAAAACAATGAACAAGGCCTTTGAGGGATGCCACTTGAACCAGTCAGGTCAAAGAGCCTCTGTTGATTGTGTAGAAAACATGGGCCTCCAGCAACATAGATCTGTCCCTATTGACTCAAGGAAACAACCCATGTGTCTTAGATAATTCCCTAAATTAATTCTAGCAGAAGATGCTGCAGATAAGAGGAGACCTTGCACACCGAGTCAGTTTGTTAGACAGGGTATAGCTAACATAGCCAAGTCTCTGAATCTGAATTTTAGCGTTGTGTGTGGTTTAGATACATCAGTTCAAGTTTCCATCATCACTAGTCCCATGAGTAGCAAAGAATGGGATTAAAATAATAATTAGTAATGCAGCTAAAAAAAAAAAAAAGGAGACTCTGAGCTGTATTTAGTGCTTTTAAATTGCTTTACAGCCTCAGAGATAAGTAAATGCAATCTGCTAGCATTTTAACCAGCAAAAAACCAAAGGTACAACTCACTACTAACAAAGTCCCTGGGGATTTAAGGATGCGTGGAGAGACAGATACAGGCAAAGGAAAAGCTCAGCACCACTCTGGGCTCTGGGTTCTGATGATTGCAAGCAGCACTGGTTTCACAAGATGTAACCTGAAGTCCACATGGCACTGTAACTCTGGAAATGTGATATCACCTTTAAGTGATAGCAAACAGAGTCTCAGCTGACCATTATACATGAGAAAGTCCAGCAGCTGGAGAAATAAATACATCAAGAGGGAAAGAGATCAGCTGCACACTGAATCCTGGATGATTTCCAGTTGGTAGGATGGATCTGGTCCCCTGTTTTGAAGGTGAGTCGGTAATGTTTATCTGTATTAGTACTGTCACGACATTTTCTTTAAGGACCAAAGTGGGGTTCCTCGAAGGTTTTAGTTGTTAGGTAGCAGAGAGCCACGAAGCAGTAACTAGTGCACTGCTTTTGCACAGAGGTGAAGCAATGCAGAACAAGTCCTTGCAGAGTTGCTAAGAAATCCATCTGGTCAGGAAGGCAGTCAAGGATGAAAGTGCCTTCTGTGTGGAAAAAATAAAGGGAAGGAGTTCTTATCACACACACGTCCTTGGCAGCACCAGTTCCAGACCACGAAGCAGCTTGCTATGCACATAATTTCACCTGCCTAGAGCCCAAATACGGCCACCTTCAAAATCCAAAGTGTGGTTCCCAGTAGTTCTGCTCAGTTCAAGTGTCAAAGATGCCTAAATTTGGTGGGTGGGCCTTGCTGCTTGAATTTACAGTATTCCAGGAAGATGCAGAGACACTACTGTACTGCTGAAAGCTTCCCAGACCCAATATGGCTTAGTAGAGCATCCTTCCAAAAGGATGCATTATTTTTTCACCTATTTTCTTTCAAACCCAATCCAGTACATGTTGCCAGAGGACCTCTTGCCTGCATGTTCCCTGGGTGACAGAGGAGGGACCTCAAAACCAGGAGAAAGTTCACCACTGTGGTTCCTAGCTCCATCGAGATTCTTCCTAGCAAGCCTTGTCCTGTCCTAAGCATTCTCCTGTTGGCCAGCTGTGAGCAAAGGCACACTGAATAGGATAATTTTTTGTGGCTCCCTGATCAGCAGCTCTCATTTTTTTCTTTCTTTCCTCTTTTATTCTTCCTCTAGGTCCTGATGTCTGATTAGGGTTGATATTGTCTCCTCTCTTTCGTCAGAGCACACAGTGTGCTTCCTCTCCATTCAATTTTCCTTCCTCGACTTGTCAGGCACCAGGCTTGTTTGTCTATCCATGTTTTCCTGCTTGGGCTTGTCTGTCTGACTGAAATTTAAGCTTGTGTAGGTTGGTCCTCCAGAGCAGCTCTGCCCTCCTGACTCTCCTGTTCAACAGGAGCCTGCAAACTCTGAGTTGTTTGTACAGTCTTGAATCCATCTCTGGACCTGGTATTTTCTCCACTTGCATCCCTGTCATCTTTTCCATGAGTTCTCTCAATCCTTCCTCTGGGCAAAGAAAACCTCCACCAGGAACTTCCTGAAGAATCATGTCCACAGCTCAAGCACCCAAACACAGATCACACCCAAATGACAAGATAACAAACATTTCTCTCCCCTAGTAATGGGGTAAGATGTCCTTTCACCAACACTACAAACCACCCTGGATATTTTTTTCTATTTAGCTGTTGAATGTTGGCAATGCACACAGCCCCACCATATTTGAACACTATTTCCACTGGTATCATCTCACCATTTGAATCTGGCATTTTTCAGAGGGTTTTGTACATGACACTCTCCGAGAAAATGAAACATGTGAAGATCTTTTAATCCAAAGTCCCAAGGGATTCACCTAAGCATTCACTTTCCAGCTTATAAATAGTCTTGATGAAATATAGTTTAAAACACCAATATTTTTTATGTTTAGAAATACTGTGGAACACCTATAATATCATCCCTTCTTGGAGTCTTCATAGAAGAAATATGCAGAATATCTTTGCTTACTCCTTGTGCATTGTTCTGTTACTGTAGACAATTTTCATCCTCTTATTTATGATAAAATTCATTCCAAGTTGTCACTAAAGCATTGCCATATATTGCCCTTTGTCTTGTGAGGACTGTTACCTGAAGGTCTTATTTTGCAAAGTATTATCAGATCTGTGCTTCTCCTGCCTAATTTTAGCATTTGCCATAGTTTCTTGAAGAATGCCACGATTTCCAATGATGAGTGTGTGGTACTGGAAGTTGCAGATCCCAAAAGCCTTTTCTACTCAAGAAAAAGGGCAGGATGTCCTTCAAAGTACAGTTCAGCTTCTCAGAGACCAAATTCCTATCCTTTTTTTGTTCCTTTTCCCTTTGCCCAATCACTTATCACTGAAAGGAAGATTGTTCCATTCTTCTCCTTGTCTCATCCCTCATGAACTTTGTCTTTTCCATGCGTATATTACCTTCGATTTTTGCCTTCCTCTCTCAGCATCTGAATTTATACAATTTAGGGCTTGTAATGGTTTCAGATAAAATATGTCATTCACAAATGGCTTGGACTCTGCTTGATGTGTTTCCCTTCCTTACTCAGAAGGTGAAAAGTTTCAATAAAATTATGTCCTTTTTGTCTAATTTCCTGCTTTGACTTGGTCTTTTCACTCTCCTTGAAAGCAAAGTGAGTAAGTACTTGGGGACTATGTAATTCACTTATAATTGAAACAATAGACCATAAAGGCTCCTTGAGAGCAATTACATCTATCGAGTCAATGAGTCAGTTGTGCATTTGCACTAAGTCCAAGCAGTAAAATATATTTATGATTTTTTTTTTTTTTAATGAAAGTTACTGCTCACTTAGTCTTTGGAGGCAGCACAATGCATCATGAGACAGGGAGGCTTAAATGTGAATCTACATGAGCAGTGTGCGTGACTTGCCATGAAAAAGAGTGCAATATGCTGTGTCTGGGCATGCTATATTCAACCAAAGAGTTAGTATGCGTGTCATTAAATGCAGTCTGAAATATAATGGTTAATTTAAAAAAACTAAAGTAAAAACTAAAGCAAATTTTAGAGCACACTGCTCAAGACTAGATAGTGAGAAGGGGATAAACTGTATATGACTAAAATTAGAAGTGCCTCAATTCCTTTGTTTGCTTTTATCTATCATCATAGGCTGACTCTGCTGACAAGCCTAGTTGAGGGCAGAAAAAAGCAATTAGACTGTATTAATCCACTCATCCAAGAGGGATTCTGGGCAAGAATGAATGAAATCCTGTGCAAGACACTGGACTACAAATGAAGGAGCCTGAGATCAGCTACAAAGGGTGTCAGAGCCATGGTTGTGTGTGTCATGCTGGGATCCAGCTGTGTCTGTGACCTCTAATCTTCTGTGATCCTGGGCAAGCCATTAAGAGGGGCACCAATATCCAAATGATGGTCTCCATAAAATGGAGAGCAAAGTGCTCTTCACTTTCTCCTTCCGCCTTTTTTGGGTCATCAATAGAGCACCTGCTCCTTCATTAGGCAGTACAGCGATGGTAAAGCCCATGAGGGCTTTGCACATGTGTAGCAGCCCAACCCAGGCATAATATGTAGTAATTTGTAGAATCACTAAGGTTGTAAAACACCTCTAAGATTATTCAGTCTATCCATTAACCCAGCACCATCATGTCCACCACTAAACCATATTCCCAAGTGCCACATTCACATACCTTTTGAACACTTCCAGGCATGGTGATTCCACCACCTCCCTCTGTAGCATATTCCAGGTGCCTGACCATCCTTTCAGTGAAGAAATTTTTCCTAATAAGGAATCTAAACCACCCTGGTCTTTTCCTATAGTCCTGTCACTTGTTACCTGGGAGAAGAGGCTGACCCCTCACCTCACTACAACCTCCTCTCAGGAGAGGAGACAGAGTATACCCTCCTTGTGCAAGACAGAGACAAAGTAAAAACACATTCAAGGCCTCACTGAGTTGAAGCCTGATAGCTCTGTGGGCTCACCAGCTTGGAGGTCCAACCAAGCAAGGTAACTCCATGGAGTGCTTATGGATTAATGCGGCAAGAGCTTTGCACTAACGCTGCCACAATACTACCAGCAGCTGAGCCAGCAGCATGTGACTTCTGCACCATGTGAACAGAGCAGCACATTCAGACATCTCTGCTTCACCTCTGCAGTGTGGCTTTGCAAGAAATATGTGCTTTAGATGCTTTATGGGATGAGGCTTGTTCTCTACTCCGCAAATATGCTCTTTTCCACGGAGAGTGTTTCAGCTGCCTTTTAAAAGTGAACATGCATTAAAGTGCTTCTCACAACAGAGATAATTGAGTGTATGTACAGCATCTATCACAATAAAGCCAAATCTCAGACAGATACTAGGGCACCATCAAAGACAAAAAAACAATAAATAAGAATTCATAAGGCTTTCAGTCCAATGCTTTCTACCACCACTAAATCCATTAAAAAAAAAATAAAGTGTTTTTACAGCACCTAATTCTACGGAGTATATGGGCACCACTGCAATACAAATAAAACTTACAGCTATTACTACTAAAAATAATTAATAATGCCACTATTTGTTGATTCTTCTCTCTTTTTTAAGACTGCCTTTCTTTTTTGCTTTTTGGAACCTTTCATATTTTTCTACTTGAAAAATTATCAAGTCATTAAAAAGGAAATTGAATTTTTTTATAACACACACCAAGTAACAGCAAATGTGCACATCCAAGCTATAAAAATGAGGTTTGTAATGGCAATGCTGATAGATCATTCCTGTTACCAAATCAGCGGGGCATCACCAGAACATAGTGCTCCACAAAAATGACATACGAAGCAGCACTGAAAATAACAAGAAATTTCTTTGTATGTCTGATTTTTTTCTACTGTTACATCAATGAGCCACCAACCCTGGTGTTCTTAGTTTGCTTTTTTCATTTGGTTAGTTTGTTTGGGGATTTTTAAGAGATGAGGAGGAAGTTACAAGAAAATGGGGATTCTTTTTTCTGCACCATTATAATTTTGATATTACCCCTCAATTGTGAAGGAGAAAATACTATTTAAATATCAGTTTTACAACACTGGTTGTAAAGAGAAGATAGACTATACCTTTTCTTTCATGAGGTTAGATGTTCCTTAGCAAAAACATGAGCTCTTTGCAACCTTTTACAGTTTCTTTCTACTTCTTCACAGAATAGCAGCAAATTCTTGAAAGGATGGACCACCTGTAACTCCAGCTTCATGGAAAAAGGGATGGAGGTACTCAGTACTTCATCGGAATCAGGCCAGGTTCTGTATTTACAGTGACATTTATTTAGAACTGGTTAATGGGTTTGTGCTGACAGAGCTAATGCTCAGAAAGAAAACCACCTGTCTCCAAGCTGGGCACCTCATCCAAGCTCGTGTGCCAGGCTGTCAACCTCATTGACCATCAGCTTCTGAATCCTCCAAGCCATTACTTCTATGAGCATTCCTGGCAGGAGCACTCCTGGCTCCTCCGAGCTGCAGTACCCCTTTCTGTACTGCCTGCTCCTTTGCAGGCATTCCCAGAAAGTTTATGAACTTTTTGCTAAGACATAGATCTGCTCAATTTTAAAAATAATTTAAAAAATAATGAGAATGGAAAATTTCCTGATTTGGAATATGCATAGGGCTCTCTCTTAGCTTCTGAATTACATGTTTAAGATATCTCATACAGGTTTTGGATAATTGCCTCAAAGTCATGTGAATTCCTCCCCCTCTGCTTCTGACAAGCTCCAGTCATTAATAAGATAAAGTGTACAAAGAAACATTGCTGCAAAAAAAGAGTGCAGTGCAGTACAATACAGCTAGTCCACATCCACATGGGGAGGAAAATACAGGCAAAATAATTTTCATAAGTTTTTTAGATTAATCAAATCTGGAGCACATTGCAACGAGCAAGAATCTTGTACAGTTTGAGCTGATGTTGACTGGCTTTTCAATTCCTGGCACAATGAAAACATATCTCTCAAATCTGGCAGTGTGTTGCATCTATGTCTGCTTGTATCTGTCTTGGGCGCTCCTGCAGCAGCACTGGCACACACAACACACACGCCCAGAGTGCACAACATGCTACAGCTGAACAAACTGGGATTGGGACAACTGATGCAAAACTTAAAGACAACTGCAAGATGCCACAAATTACTTGAAAAAGTCACATTCTCTTCAGGATTAAACAAAGCTCATGTTGGGAAGGTCGTGTGCCTGCTAATCACAGCCTCACATTATTCTCCTGCAGGGCAAGGGGGAAACAAACATAAGAAGGTACAAATTAAGGCAGTTCAGAAAATAGCAGTGTTTGTTTTGACAACGCCTGACTTCTTGGGCATCAGTTGGCAGAATTTTCCTTGGCTTTGAAACCATAGTTTCAACACTCACCATGCCCAAAATGTGCCAGCAAATTAATGCAATTTCAGATGTAGGGGAGAGCAGCTAATCAAAGTAGGAGGGTGGAGGAGCTGAGAGATCTTAAGAAAGAATATTCTGAAGGAAGAAACTGCTGCCCTTCCTTCTGGATATTGCTTTCTTGTGAATAATGCTTTCTTGTTGTTCTTATGCGACTTTTTACACGGGCAGATAGCAACAGGACAAGGTGGGGGGCAGGGCTGGTTTTAAACTAAAAGGGGAGAGATTTAGATTGGATGTTAGGAAAAAATTCTTTACTGTCAGGGTGGTGAGGCACTGCAACAGGTTGGCCAGAGAAGCTGTGGATGCCTCATCCATGAAGTGATCAAGGCCAGGTTGGATGGGGCTTTGAGCAACCTGGTCTAGTGGAAGGTGTCCCTTGCAATGGCAGCGGTGTTGGAACAGGATGATTTTTATGGTCCCTCCCAATCCAAGCTTTTCTATGAGTCTCATGTGTTCTTCACACTCACTGATGAAAGCTATTCAAAAGTATAACACAGAAATAGGCAAACCCTAAAAATATAATGTATCTATCAGAGGAGGTCTAGAATTAATAAGAGAGAGGCCATTCTGACTTCTTACTGACTTTTCTTTAGGATGGGGAAATAGTACCAGCTGCATTTGTCCTTCAGGCCTTCTCCTGCTTCTTCAGCACCTGTGTCTGCCTCACCAAGCTGCTTTGTGTTTGTGAGCCCTCCTCAGAGAAACTGCTGCTGACCTGGCAGCTCCTACCTGAGAGCGTAGGACTGCAGAGAAAACACTGTTTCCCTGTTTCCTCACCCTGCCTGATCCCCTTGCTAGTGGACGTGGATCTGGCCAGCTTCCAGAGAGTTAATGTGGTGATAAGGAAAATCAGAAAGTATTTGGAAGACAGAGTGTTACACCAGGTACCAGCAAGGAAGGTAATGTCATTATTGTGGGGCTGGCATGTGATACTAAAGGGCAACATGGCACAACCTCAACCATGCAGTTGCAATTTACTCTTGGAAATGACTGAACTAAATGTTCATTCAAAAAAAGAGCAAAAAGTCACTTGTAATAGTACCGAAAGGAAAAAAAAATGTAGTAATTCCTCCCTTAAAAATATTATCAATGCGAATCCAATGGAAAGTTTAAGAATATCCTAAGTGATAGGAAGAGAGAACAGACATCAGAAAAAGCAGAGCAATCTCCTGTTTGTTGCCTCTGGAAACATCTCCCGCCCTGCTGTGGAGGTGATGGAAAGCAGGGAAATGGACAGGCTTCTTCCTAAAGAACTACAGTGCAAGATGAGAACTCAAACCCCACAATCTCCTCACTCAAAGGTGAGTGAAAGGTACACCCTCCACAAATGCCTGCTGTCCCCATCCTGGGCTTTTATAGCCTTCCCAGTAAAGTCCCACATATAATTATCCTCCTAATTGCTAATGGTTTCCAAACTTTAAGCCAAGCTGGCTCTTTGTGCGTAACAAACATCTCTTTACTCCTGTCCTCAGCCTGGGGAACAAACGGTGAGTATCCCCTTTGTAGCACTGTTCCTTGTTGGAAGCCTGTTTCCACATCAACATTTGATGCTCTGTTTATTAAACCGAACAACCCCCATTTGGCCACCCCTTCTTGATAGGTCATGCTGTCTAAATCTCTCAGCTCTCCTGTGGCTCTCACTGAGTTCTCCCCTGTACACACAGATGTAAATGTCTGCATGCACATACACACACCCCACCTCCTAAAGTAGGTGTGTCCAAAACGGGACACATATCCCAGGAAAGGTCTTGCCCCACTAAATAGAGTGGAATAATGGCCTTTCATCTCTTACATGTGACATACATGAGAATGGCTCAACAGCATCTTATCTGCTGGCTTATATTTAGCCTCTGGTCTAATACAGCCCAATACTCTTTTTTAGTATATTGAGGCATCAACTAAGATTCACCATTTTGGATTTTTATTTATTTTGTTTTTCTTTCAAAGGTGAAACACTTTGCACTCACTTTTATTGAATTTCACTTTATCAGTTATAGGCTATTTCTCAAAGTTATCACAATTGCTTGAATTCTAACATTCTTTCAAACATTCACATCTTTTCCCAGAATATTGTCTTCTGATTGTATCCAAGTATGCACTATATCACCAGGAAATCTAGCAACAAGAACATCCAACCATTCTGGAATTGAACATCCAACCATCCTGGAATTCGGTCAGACCTCTCAGTCCCACATGACCTTACTGGTGGAAAGTGAGTAATTTACAAGTTCTCTTTGAGCATGACATTCCAAGCAGTTTAACACTCCACCTCATAGCAATTTCCTCTCAACAAGGATATTCCTCCTTCTCAGACATTTTATCTTGTTCCTTCCTCCAGTCAGGGGATGCTTCCTCATGTCTCATTGCAGAAAGTGGCCTGGCGACTTGTTGTCTGCTGATGTGGGGTATCATCTGGGTTAAGCTATGCCTCACTTAGACCTGTTTTCTTCACCTGTCAGTGAGGACATTTTCACAGGACTATGCCAAGAGTTTTGCTACAGCCAAGCCAAAACTACGTTGCCTTTATCCACTGGATTAAAGAACTAAACTGGATTCGTGGAGTGTGCTTTATTCTTAACAAATCCATGTTGCTTGTTTCTCATAGGCCTGTAATTCTCTAGGGATGGAAAAAATAATTCATGTCAGTATCTTTGCAAGTATCAGAGCTGCAATGTTTGATTTACAGTTGTGGATCCTCCCTTCTCCTGTTTTTAAATACACAATTTATTTTAATATAAATTAGCAGAGCTGTCATGCAGGTTACACCCACACAAATGGATGGAACAATGCAGGGAAAGTTCCTGGGCACTGGGACTGAATTATCCCTATCTTACACTGCAAGAAGAGGGATGGTGTTATTTCAGCCAGTTAGCATCTTCCCAAACAATTCCTGCACACCATGCAAGAGCTGCTGCAGTCTGCATGAGGCCATCCTGTTTTGAACAGCAGCAATTTAAAAATATAGCTGTAGCCAACCATGCCAGTCAGTCTGAGCAAGATAATGGCCCCACTGTTGCTTATTTTGAAAATTTTGCCAATCTTATTTTGTTGATTTTGCCTCACTGATCATCGCAGAAAAAAAAACCCAACAGACTATTTTCAGATATCTGAAATAATTAACCAACTAGGTAAATGAAGGAATATGATCCACTTCCTACAAAAGAAAGAGACTTTGGTAAAATGGCTGATGCCAAAAATTTTTGTTTATTTGATATATTCCCACGATCAGGCATCTGATGAAATAAAACAGAGTCACCCTTCAGGACTGCAGCTCAGTTTCTGGGACTGGATCATTCCCTCTGCTCTCCATCCAGTTTGTCCTTACCACCTGAGGTTTTTCAGAAGAAATTTTGGATGGGGTAGAGCTAGCCACAGTCATTAATTCCCAGCCAGTCTCTGGAGCTACATTAAGCAATGTTTCCAATAATGTTTCCAATTAATTTTTAGGTAATAGCGGTGCGTGGCATTCTGTGAGGAGCGCTGAAGGTTGGTGGAGGTCCATTCATCAAACACTGATGGGAACCGTGGCCTCCGTGGTGTACACAGATGTTGTTCTGATCTAGGGAAACATTAGAGAGAACAGTTAACACAGCAAGACAAAAGATATATCACAGTAAAAGATTTCTACCCTTATAATTAAAAAGAGAAGAGGGTAAAAGCATATCTATTCAGCGCAGAGAGTGCAGTAATCACTAAAGATAATCTAATTACAGTCTGAAACAAGAAAGAACTTTTTTTTCCCCCAGTTTTCAGTGAGACAGATTGCTCTGTATTGTGGAGGGGACTCAGAAGTGAGCAGAGAGTATAATGATCTCCAGCAAAACCCTTCTGGCAGGACTGCTGAGGTGTTACAAGGGTGACTTGCGATGGCAGGTTTGACACCCTATGATGGCACCAGAGCAGAGTCAAAGCTGTATCACTGATCTCTGCTTGTGACTGGTCCTCAGAGTGAGCACACCAGACTATGAAGAGAGAGTTGACAATGAAGAGTTTGTTTTTATTAGAAGACAAATTAGAACAATCAGTTTGTAAAATAAAGAAAATTGGATGTTCTGGGTGAGAGACTTCAGTATTAAAGTTTTTCTAAGCAAGTTTCCCTCTGTCTGCTCTGCACTTCTGAGAGTCTGTGAAAACTTCTCAAGGGCAGATCCCGCCCCAGCAGCCTCAGTGATGAGTGAAGAGGCAGCTCCGTTGAGAGCTGGGATGGCCAGTCTGGTGCTTTGGCCAGGTTTGGCCACATCCAGGGACAGGCCATGCAGCTGGCAGGGTGGACAGGCCAGGGCTGCTCCGTCACAGACAGAGGTGGTCCCAGCTGCCTCCAGCACCCCCACGGCAGAGCACAGCTGAGCCCCTCAGCCGAGCTGGGCTGTCCAGGTGATAGCCTCACTCATATGATTCAGCAGTAGGCAGCATTGTGAGGAGCAGGGAGAGGGGCTCAATGATCCTGATGGGTCCCTTCCAATATGAGATGTTCTATGACTCTGTGACGATAACTCACCTTCCCACCCACTTGAGCCCCTTGTGGGGAGGTTTCAAAGGAGTGAAGCCAGACCTCAGAAAGGTGATGGTGGGAAAATGTCATTTTAATTTTTTCCCTTTGATTCCCTTCGCCTGAATCTCTTTTAATTGGCAACAAATGAAATTCATTTTCCCCAAGTCAAATCTGTTTTGCCTGTGATGGTGCTTGCTAAATGATCTCCCTGACTTTATCTCACACTCAATTATCCTCTTTTCTCCCCTTGTCCTGCTAGAGAGAGCATCTGAAAGGTTGTTGGCTGCTGGTTAAGGTTAACCCACCACACCCAGATAAAGTCAACTTTAGGATGGTCTTCGAGACCACTGCAGTCTCATTTGGGAGCCAAGGAGCCTCAAGCTCAATGAACAGAAGGGAAGCTGACCTGGAAAACTGGCCGGATC